>NC_142676.1:9077500-9375000 GCF_964200805.1 Pocillopora damicornis
TTCTCTCCGCCACCCCGTTTTTATTGGTGTTCATACACTTTGTAACGCGTGGGGGTGGGGTAAGGGGGGTGTAGGGGAATGTAAAGGACAGCTCGAGAAAGAAAAATGGTTAGATATTACACGTTGTACCATTTATTGCAAAAGTAGGCTTGAATGTCCACATTTCCGGGCAGAATAGATGTCTGGTAATACTGCTTTGATCCAAATTTCTTACATTAATTGTAAAATTGGGAAGTAAAACAAAATCAAGTTGAAAAGGTTACATATACAGTAGAGATACGGGCGGCTCTAAGTTCCAGTGATATGGTTTGGTCTTTCTTTTTAAAAACAGTGTTTCTCTTTATGCGGTTTTAATTGTTCTTAAACAAGTTGATGAATAAAGAACACCCAGGCAAATAAAAGTGTAAAACAATCATGGCGTCCCAAGCTGTTTTATGGAATTTTTCCTATTATATTTAGGTAATTCTATCAATATCTAACGAAACTGTGGACATGCCATGTTTTGGTAAGATTCAAAAGTACCTTTATCAGTGCTGATTTAGTATGAAAATTGAAGCACTTATGATGCTTGTGGGTACACGTGGGCGCTTTAGTATTTGGTTTACTCATGATTAGTTGGGCATTAAGCCATTAAGTAATTTCTTTGTTAGAATGATTTCGTCTTCAACAGATGAGAACGATGCATGTTCTACCAATCCTGGCTCAACTGCATGTATCTGTCCATCTGGTTATTCAGGCACTCCTTGTCGAGGTATGTGGGCTATAAAATTGATTGATGGTAGTCACTTCCCTCTAGGAAGCTTGGTTTAGAGCTTCATCGCTTAGAAAAAAATCGAAAAATAGTATTTTTCCCTCCCATTTGATAGTTTGTTTTTTGTTTTCGTACTTAGTGCAAATTTGAGTAAAGCTTCACATTTTAGATTTTAAGTGAATCCTAATGAAACGAGAAAGTTGAAATACTTTGGAAGGAAAGCCATTGGTCGTTAATGACGCTAAAGGATTAAAGGGGATGGCCTTTAAGATCGATTTCTGCCCAGAATAAGGTTTTGTCCGATATCGATTATATCGCGATTTTTCCCATCTTCCGATTAAATAAGTTAAAAAGATAATTTCATGGAATTCCCACGGTTAGGAATTGACATAATTTCCTCATTAGTTCTTTTAACCATCTGCTTTGTCCTTGTCTTAGAAAGGACAAATTGTTTATTGGTTTGTTGTCTTTTCCTTGTTATTAGATAACGATGAATGTACCACAGGAAGCCATAATTGTCACTCACAAGCCACATGTACCAATACTCTTGGAGCCTTTATATGCTCTTGTAAAGTTGGTTTTACTGGCAACGGTGTATCTTGTAGCGGTAAGTTAGTTTTGACATCTCTTAAATCTCTCCAGGTTCCCTAAAGCTTCACGCTGAAAATGGTGATGAGGTCTCCTTATATGCAAGTTTAACAGCATACCATATTTGGACAAGAAAAACAACAATAGGTAAAAATGAAAAGCTTGAAAAAGGTGGTGGGAATTACTGGTATTACAGCCGCAACATTATTTCGAGAAATCCAAGGATCTCGGTATGTTAACCAGACTAAATAAACCTCTCAAGATGCTAAAAAAAAGTGGGGGTGGGAAGGGGGCGACTAAGAGAACAATGACAAGAGGAAGGAATTGATTATATATAACTGGCCTCTGTTGTGGAGTTATCTTTCAAAGGTAAGTGGTATGACCAAAGGTAAAAATCAACTTGTCTCATACGGAAGACGGAGTAATTGTTCGAAAATTATTAATAATGTTCACCTAAAACGAACGGAAGGAACTTGAAAATCCCACTTATGGCAGAATTCCGCAACAATTTCTTAATTGCTAGATTGCTTTTAATGTAGAGTTAGTGACTTAAGCTGTAAACTTTTCAGTGAAGAAATCATCATTCTATTGAACAGATATTGATAAGAGTGAGGTATTAGCGATATCAATCTACGCCACCCTTAGCTTGTTATCATTCTTTTAGATATCGACGAATGCACTGATGGTGCCCATGACTGTCACCAAGATGCCGATTGTGAAAACACAGAGGGTGAATTTACTTGTAGTTGCAAACAAGGCTTCACAGGAGATGGACGTCTATGCACAGGTAAAACATTCATACCCTCTGTCCTCCCTCCCGTTATTGGGCGCTTGTTTATCTTTGTCGACTAAAAAAAGGGGAAAAAAAGTTCAATAGATAACTTCGTTTAAATATTTTGGCAGCCTATGTTCATCCCAGAGCTCAAAAAGTCTCTGAAAATGTGATTTTTTTTTCCATTTCCACGCAAAAAGTTAGAGTTCTCAAAATGTTATAGTTTGTGTACACGAACTGATTACGTTTCCCTGGCGGCAGATGTTGATGAATGCACAGATGCCTCGCATAACTGTCATGTCAAAGCAGATTGTTCCAACACTTATGGCAGGTTCAACTGCACCTGTTTTGAAGGATATTCGGGAGATGGTGTTACATGTATTGGTATGATAGTTGTTATAAATACTTAATCTACAACCATGCAACCATACACAATGTTCCTTAATAATTTTGATCGAGATGTCTCGACATTGAAAGTCTTTGTGGCTTTGCCGATACAGTTAATGCCCACAATTACTAAATGATCACCAAAAAAAGCAGGATAGCCAGCCGTATAAAAGAAACACTTATGGCAGGTTCAACTGCACCTGTTTTGAAGGATATTCAGGAGATGGCGTTACATGTATTGGTATGATAGTCATTATAAATACTTAATCTACAACCATGCAACCATATACAGTGTTCCTTAATATTTTTGATCGAGATGTCTCGACATTGAAAGTCTTTGTGGCTTTGTCGATGCAGTTCATGCCCATAATTACTAAATAATCACCAAAAAAAGCAGGATAGCCAGCCGTATAAAAGAAAAAAATAAACAAACAAACAAACAAAAAATGAAGAGCACAAAAATACAAACAGGAAAAATAAATTTTTTTTTTACCGTTTACATCGGCATAATTTCCAAGGAGGTTTTTACCACCCCTTGAGTTTTCCAGGACAACCATTAACCTTACCCATGATACTGTATGGTATGTGGTCACGATTTAGAACTTTGAACTAAAAAAATACAATCCCGCAGACATTGATGAGTGTACCACAGCAACGCACAACTGCCATGGTGTAGCTCACTGTTACAATAATAATGGATCATTCACCTGCGAGTGTAGGACTGATTACCGAGGAGACGGTATTTCTTGTGAGCCCTTAGGTAAGTGAGATAATTCTTCGTTTGACCATCATAAACTAGAACCGATAGTAACCCCCTACAAACGCCTATGAAAAGAAAAAACCTTCGAGGCATACAGGTTATCTCGCTTTAGTGTGATTGACTCATAAAAATGCGTTTAACCAGTTCATTGCATCTCGATCAACAGGAGATTTCCCAGTAACGATTAGGGATATATCCAAGAACAAATATTTGGCAACGACTGTCAAGCGGTCTGAAAAAAGTATCCATCAGGCAATCATCGAAGATCTTCCAGATAAACCTGTGTTGGAAAGTGTCATGGAATGGCGTTTAATCAGTGAGCAGGAGCTGGCAGCTTCTGAATCAGCAGTGGGAACTTTAGTTAGTCAAGGAACTGCACAGTGGAACATAAATAGGCGATCCGTACCTTCTGGAAACTATCTAGTAACATTTACTGTGTCTATTAGAGTCGGTGATCCAGCATCCTCAGAAACTCTCAAGGCTTTTGATTACGGCTTTATCAAAGTTATTGCAGCTCCTTTGCGAGCCATAATCGATGGAGGAAGTAGCGTTCTTTGGGGTTCTAGAGACGCTGTTACAGTGGATGGATCCCTTAGCTATGATGGAGATGTTGGTCCTGGAAACTCTAGCGGGCTGAAATTTACCTGGTCCTGTTATCGTCTTGGAGATAATACTTCCGTCAGCAATAACTGCTTTGGTTCTTTCAAGGGAGACGTAACTCTAACATCCATAGAAATTATCCCTCGTGGGCTTAAAATAAGACACCCATACGTCCTCAGACTAACAGTGTCTAGAGATGATCGAAGTCATTTCGCCGAAATTATTTTTGAGATAGCAGCTGGTGAGATACCTCAAGTTAGCTTAAGGTATTTTAAAATGATTGTTTTATTCTATTATTCCTCTCTTTCAGTCGTCTTCTATACACAGTCGTTCCGTTTTGTTAAACCCTTAAGAGTACATTACAAATTGCTGATTACAGTGGCTTTGTTCTACCTTCAACCAATCACACGCAAAGCTGAGGCCTATGTGGCCTTAAGCAATGTTAAGTGTGTCAGGAAATTGACCTCTTTTGTAGATCATTGTTGTTGCTACTATTGTTTTCTCCTCAGATCGATGCAAAATGAATTATAACAATCAATCTACTTTAATTCTCCTATTTTCATGCAGGTGTTTCGTAGACTGTGGTAAAGTAGTGTCTGCTTCGAACAAGTTTCGAGTGACATCAGAGTGTCTCAATTCTCCCTGTATTGGTTCTGAGTATATATGGCAATTAATGAGGTTGAATGATGATTCAAAACAACTGGAGCGCATAGCTATCTTACCCAATATGACATCAACTGCAATAAATGCAACCAACATGATTATCAAAAAGAAATCCTTGCAGTCAAGCTCAAAATACGCCCTGAACCTGACTGTAATATCCCCCGGTGGGACAGCAGGATTTGCAGTGCTGGAGTTTGAGACAGCTGGACAGCCCCATAGCAGCTACTGCGTGCCATCAGCCGTTGAAGGTTTCTCTTTGGAAACAAAATTTTCATTTGAATGCTTTGAATGGCAAGATAAAAATAAACCACTATCTTACGAATTTCGCGTCGGAGACGAGCCAATATCCTATGGCACCTCTGCAAAATCTGTTTCAACAGTCTTACCCTCTGGATCACCGGAAAACGATTATCAGCTGTCCATCAACGTTATTATTAAGAATGCTGTTGGTGTGGCTGTTGTAAAGAAGCTCTCTGTAAAGGTAATAATAAAACTGTACGCCTCAGAAGAGGGTTTCTCTGAAAGAACCATCGAATGTACCCAGAGGCGCAAAAGCACAACTAGGATTGGTACGTAGCGTTGAATAGGCTACAAAGCCCTGGGGAATGGTTATGCCCCCCGCACACCAGTTACAATAAAGTTGATGAACCACGAGTACTGGGGAAAGCACAAACGTAGGCGGATAAAACGGGTGAAGTTTTCACCAGTCTTAAATGGAAGAAAGGAAAAGACGAATCAACGCAATAAAAAACAAGTAGTTTTGTTGATTTAGTGACTTCAGTGACCACGATTCGTTTTAAGTACAAGTGAATCTCAGCAAGTCGAGATTGCTGAACCAGTCGAAAGGCGCAAGATATTTTTGTAAAAAGAAAACTTTATTCCGCAATGTATTAAAGCCTTCTAACGCTTGTCCTGTTTTCCAAAAGGTGGTGCCATCGACCGAACTCGATCCTTGCCGTTCACAGATAGAAGAAGTTTCTAGCAAGTTGAAAGGGTTTGTCATTGGGGATGACAGCGACTTGGACAAGTTTCTGAAGAAGGGTGAAATTAGTCAAGCCTCCCAACTTGCTATTACTGTCCTCCAATCAGCTAACGAGGAAACAAAGTGTGGGCAAACGCTAGGCCAACATACCAAAACACTAGTGGGTCTACTTACCGTGATAATATTTTTTTCAAATTAGCGGTGGACAGCTGTGTATTTGTTTGTTTCTATGCTTTTTTTCCCGATAATCTGCTTGTTTTTTTTAATGTCATCCACAAGTAAGCATCTCATACACTTATATACAAATCAGCTGTTGTATAGTTGATATTAATCTGAAGCATTAATTTCAAAATTTAGTTATCCCTTGTAAGCGTTTTTAACTCCTCAAATCTTTAGATACTTAATTTTCCGGCGTAGATTTCAAGTACCTTGGTGGAGAAGTTCACCTCCATAAAGCCGGAGGACCTTCAGATGTCTCGAACTGTAATGAGTGTAGTAAAACTAGCAGGTGGTAACCAAGAAGCCTCATCTTGTAATGACTGCGGTAATTCTGCGGTAAGAATCTTCCCTTTTCCTCTTTTACACATAAACTGCGACATATCAGAAAACACATGAATATTGTTTTGATCGCAATCAAATGCCTTTCTTAAGAATGAAACTATGAAACTAACGGATGCCACAACAGAACTACTAAAGTCTGCCCTTGGCGACTTAGAGGAACCATTTTCTGATGAACTGGAAGAATCGGCTGTGAGTATCACCACGTGTCTAAAAAACGTTCTAAAGTCTGCCCCAGGGTCGAACAAAGAAAGTGGCGATTCAAGGAAGAGCACTGAATCTGAGAAGGTATGACAAAATTAAATTTACGAAATTAAGTAAGTGAGTTGTATTATGTTACCCTGTACAAACCAAACTTAACTTCTACAATTATTTGCAGGAGGATGAGAGTGTTTGTGTGAAGATGTAGATTTAGCCAAGCCTAAAAGGGGAGCTCTTGTTAATTTATTTTCCATCCCTTCGTTATCCTAAAAGCTGTAATGAAACTGTTCGGCATAGGCTGTAGAAGAGTTTCTTCAAGGGGATTTAGGGACCAGTCCGGTAAGTGGGGGGGGGGGGGGGGGGGGAAGATGTTCTCACAACTTGCAAAGTGATCGACACATGCATGCTGGTCAGCGGTATCTTCAAGCAGCTAACGACCTTCGTTGTTATTCCTGATGTCGAAGGTAGTGTTTTCTACTTCAGATGACGTGTATGACGCAAGCATCAGTCGAAATTATATTGAGCGTGACGCTTAGTTTCGGTTTGGGAAAATGAGCCAAAATTGAAAGATACGACAGTAAACCACTTCGCGCTAAGACGAGAATTCGACATCACCGGTCGACTGAAGAGTATATATGTGAGGACAGTGAGTCAAAGAAACAATACGCCAGAACCGTATGGGCTTCTCTTATATCTTCTCTTTCAGTCGCCAGGTATGACTGCTTTCCCCAACGTTTTTCCCTAACATTCCCACCTCCTCTGATAAGCTTAGAAAATTAAAAACAAAAATCATTTTCCACTTGTGTTTGAACCTGTTATTTTTTTTACCTTTTCTCTTTTGGCTATTCTTGTTTCATGATCGTCGACTGTCTGGAAATACCCGGCGTCTTTTATACATATATATATATATATATATATATATATATATATATATATATATATATATATATATCTTTCTGCTATTTAATTCAGTGACCTCTATTGTAACTGCAGATAATTTCCATGATCTAAGCCACTCTAATTACCGAAATACGAAATTTGTCTAACATGTTTCTCACGTTGCGATAGTTTGATTTAAAGGAAGACAAGCTAGAACAAAAAATATCATAATTAAAACTTGATGACAAAGAAAGGCTTAGGATTCAACCATAAAGACATGCAAAAAATTTGAGATAATACATGGTTTTACATCTCAGACCATGTTTGAAATGTCAATCCGTAATAAGTTATCTGGATTGGGCAGGGTGTGCGTGGGAATAGGCTCTCTTGTCTGTATCACTAACTTGCTAATCGCTCCTGTTGCAAATGTTTTGATGAGGTTGGGCTATCAGGACAAAGGAATTGAGGATTTTTATAGGCAGTGAGTTTATTCAAACCTGGAAGCTATCATCGTGAAAAGCCAAACTTGTGCCTGGTAACTTATTCTTATTTTGATAAACTAGTTTTAAGGATACAATGTTTTATTAAATAACTGATGTATAGGCTGTGCATAAAACTTTAATTTGACTACACTTTTATAGCCAATTTCAAACCTAACACACAATAAATTGTTAGTAGGATCAGAGGAAAATTGATGTGCGATACATCTGCAGGAATTCAGGTAATTATTTTAGTTACATGAAGATTAACTGATAATAGGAGAACTAAGAATATTCAGAAGAATATAAAATTTGGTTGAAAAAGCAGAATTCGGCACAGGCCGGATAAATAAGATTCTCAGAAAAGGAAATCTGCATTAATGAAAAAGCCAAATAAACTTTTTTAACACCTGCCTGTATTTGTATCGCACGTAGTAGAGTCATTTGACATATTGGTAATCCTGGTTTTAATTTTGAAAACTCACGCGCATGCAGATTTACTACAAACCTGTGGTTTAAGCCTGCAGTGACTACATATTTTTGATGCACACCTCAAAAGGAGAACAAATAAATTTCAAGTTTCTATTTATTCAGTTTTGGTGAATTTGAGTCAAACATTCATACGACGACAGATTCAAGAAATTTTCACAGCTAATTTACAGGGTTAGCCTACCTGGAACAATAACTTTCACGTACAAATGAAATCCCTGTTTTACAAGAAAAAAATAATCAAGAGTTGGTAGTTATCAACAACCCAGGGTCTGCCTTTAATTTAAAACTTAAGAGAGTGCTTAAATATAGAAATTTGCTCATGCGCAAAGGAACTATCTGTAGTAAGAGAGCAGGCTCTCCTTGGTTCATTTAAAAAATACGGAGGTTATCATCTTTCCACAAGGTCAGTGGACAATAATGAGAGTGAATGAGACTGATAGTGTCTATGTTATTTGAGCAAATATCCAGAGGAGGTTTAAAAGTAAGATATGGTCTGCATAACTCTCCTATTTTAAGTTAATTATGAACTTATAAAGCTAAGACATTTATATTCTTGCTTTGTGCATTATGTGGTCATATGCCTTGTGACGAATTCCTCACATCAAAGTTATTTTTGGTATAAGCAATGGCAAGAAACACCATGCACTGTTACTATTTGAGCAATAGTATTTAGTGCAATCTAAATAATAATATTAAATGTTACAATGTGGTTACTTACACAGCCAAATTATATAATAACACAATTCCGAACGAAGGAAGTCAGGTTATTGACTCACCTGCTTCAACTTTTGAGTGCTTAAGGTGCAGAGAAATAGATACGGTAAACAATTACGCTTAATACAAAGCTGAAAGTTGAAAACCTAAAAGACACACATCACAATCATCAAACCCTATGCATCCTAGCAAAAATAGAGTTGTTAAGCGAAGAGGATGTGGCTCCATGCTTTGTGAGACAAATCATTTCCTGAAGCTCGAACGAATCGAGTAGAAAGCATTAAAATATGGCGCTGAAAAGTACCATGACCAAAAAATGAAATTCACTCCTCCCGCAGTAGGGCTAATACAATTTTATCCGTCAGATGTTTTGCACCACACACTTGAGGTCAGTAATTTAATTCTCAGATTTTTGACGGGTTCTCACATGAAAAATTGACAAACACAAATAACCGTGCTATAATTAATTTAAAGATGAACATCGCTGACTCAATCTAATTTTACTTCAATTTTAGGAAAGGCCATTACTTCGGTCTTAGGGTAAAACACACATCTTCGCTCCGCTGGTATCGTTGCTTTGCGAGTTGATCATAGATTGTAGAATACTGAGAATTACTGTTAAACAACAACCTCACTGGTTTGATTTCCTGCTCAAAATATGGGTTACAAATCATTTTCTTACGCGGCTTACATCTATCACCTACGCGAGGCCTCCGTGTTATACCAAGTTGTGTGGTACGCTGCAATAAAGTTTAGCGTTCGAGTATGCTTACTTTATTATCCTTTGCCGGTGTCTCCTGGCGCACGCTAATTGGGTATCCAAGTTACTCACACAATCGCGCCTGCGCATTACCTTCTCCTTCACTCTTCCATTACGTAATGGCGTTACGTAAATGCGTTCTCCGCGCATATGAAAAGTAGCAAATTGTTCAGTCGGTCGTTCGGTCGTCATAAGTCCAAATTTTTCGGCCTGATGGATTACTAATCCTACTATTTCCGATAATTATAGGGCTACTCTGCGCGCACTGTGAGCTCAGCTATTACGACAAACATTATTAAACAAATAACACTTGCAAAGGCTTAGTCAAGGCTTAGCTAATTCCTCAGACATCACATTTAGTGGAAAATTTCATTAGGTTTTTTTTTTTTTACTACAGGAGAGTGTGAAAAAAGCTGCTGAAAAATTGGACGCTATGAATAATGCATTTTTTACCCGTCTTGTTCCCTCTGAAAATCTTGTCTTGAAAACGCCTGGCTTAACATCGACCCTTAAGAAGGTATATGCTGACGGTATAAAGGGTCTTAACATGGAAGATGGACCAACAAAATTTAAACTACCAGGAAACCTAGGGAATATGGTTGATGGAAACATCAATGCAAAGGTAAGGATTTTTAAAGTGTAGATAAACAACAAACCTCGCATTTCCGAATTGGATGTCATTTGAAAATATCTGTCAACGCTTTTAGCGTTGCATCAAAAGTTTGAACCTTTTGTTTAAAATTACTCTCCATACGCCACTCATTGCTCAGAAATTGTATTCGATCCAATAGCTTTGATAACTAAGTGTTTTGTAACACTATTTGAAGTTTCTCAGTTACAATGAATAGCTTACACATTCTCTACTGCAGTACTGTGAAAACGTCATGCACATAAACTCTGAAATATTTCCCAAATACACTACATTGTCAAATAATACGTGGTATATATATTGAAGCAGATTAAGGTTCTCTTTTGATAAATTTCGTTTAATATTTTTGCCTTAAATCAGCAGGATATTTATTCTTAAAGTGTGAAAATACTGGTTTATTCAACTGAACTGGTAACCTCGGGGAGTTTCTAAAGCGGAGAGTTTCTAAAGCTGATTTTTCGAGGGTCAGCCCTCCGTCAGAGCAAATAGTCTTGCTAGTAAATTACGCCTTTTACTTGAAAGAGTATAACTTCCGTGTTTTTGCAGATGAAAAGTGCTGACTTTAATCCGTTCTCTTGGGACAATAGCAGCAAGAAAGTCCAGTCCAGTGTCATTAGCCTCGAGCTTCAAACGGAAAATGCAACAAGACTGAATGTTTCAAACCTCGATGATTACATTGAAATAGTTATACCTATTTCCACCCCTCCTTCAAATACCAGCAACGGATCAGAGCATTATTTTCTAAAGCCAAACAAATTGACTGTGAGGAGGTATTACGCAGACCTAGCAGATGTACCTGTTTCCATCAGGCTGGGAGTGGCAAAAGAGGAGACATTAGTTAAGATGCTTGTGAAATTTGGGTCAAGACCTACCACAGAGGACTCTGACCTCAACTTTACGCTAAAGCTCACGTCAAAGTGCGGAAATGTGACAAAGAGCGAGGCCAAAGAAACTTTGTGTATTCCAGAAGAGAGAATAATTACCGTACTTCCTACCGAACCAAGTCACATTTACATAGGTTTATTATTGGAAGAATCGAAAAATGCAAGCAAAAATTCCAGAGAGAAACGGTCATGCTTCGGGCATGGTCGCCAGAGACGATCATGCGTTGGCGTCAAAGATCCACCTCCGAAAGGGATCCTTCAGACGATTTTACCTCAATATAACCCACAAACTGATGTCAACTATACGTTGACCATAACCCAGTCAAGTTGTTTGTATTGGTCTGAAGAGGAGGAAAAATGGACATCCGATGGTTGCAAAGTAAGTATGAATCCAGTTATGATTTTAAATAATGACTTATAAAGGGAGAACCGACCACATTATCCTACAAAGTGAGCTAAATTTCGGTACGAAATCTATAAACATGTACTGATGGCACCTATTTCTTATATTTCCTTGGCAGGTCGACGTGGGCTCTAACACCACGCATCTCAAATGCCTCTGCAACCATCTGACGTCTTTCGGCGGAAACTTCATTCAAGCTCCCAATCCCATTGACTTCGACAAAGTTTTCACGGAGTTTGCGCGACTTAGCGAGTCGGGCAACATTTCAGTGCTCGTGACAATTACATTTGCGTTCCTTATTTACTTTGTAGCTCTTATATTTGCAAGGAGGGCTGACAAAAGAGATCAAAGCAAGGTATGCATTTAAATTTTGTATGTAATATTTATGCACAAATCATCCTGCAGTAGTAATACAGTTAAGAGCTTACGATGAGAAAATGAGTAGTCTCGCGTTCTTTCTTCCTTTCTTTTCTTTTCTCATTACGCTGTGTACCAAAGTGCAGCTTTTTATTTACACTTATCTCTTTATTGCCCTTAAATCCAAAGATATTGAGGATTCTGTCAAGCGATGTGAATGAAAATTAAACTGTCTTTTATGTAGGTGTTTTCGCTGGACATTTTAATAGTTTGGGTGGGGAAAATAATACAAAGTTGTATCTCCCAGTATCAGCTCAATGATGTAACTATTTTTATGGGACCACCACCGGGTTAACAAGGTAAACTATGTTGTAATTACTTGTCTTCGCAGATTTTCCCACCGCCACAGATAAATCTTGTTGAAGAAGGAACGTACTACTACGACATGGTTATCAGCACTGGTGTTTGGAGAGACTCAGCTACAACGGCAAACGTAACGATTAGCATAAAAGGAGACAACAATGAACATGATCTCATCACTCTTCAAAAACATGGTGATTTACAGGAAGTTTTTAGTCGAAGAAGTATAAATGGTTTTGTTCTGGTTACAAACGAGTCATTAGGAAATCTAAACGAAATAACTTTGGAACACGATAATTCAGGAGAAAGTCCATCTTGGTTTGTAGAAACAGTGGTAATCAGAGACAGACACACAGAAGAACGCTGGGTGTTCCCCATAAATAGATGGCTCGCACTCGAAAAAGACGATGGGCAAATAGAAATTAGTATAAAAAGCAAAGCAGCTACATCCTTTTCGGCGGAGGTGAGATCGCGCTTTGGGAGAAAGATAGCTGACAGCCATTTGTGGATGTCAGTCTTTGGTAAAGCGTGCAGTAGTACATTCACGCGTGTGCAAAGAGTGTCGTGTTGTCTTTCAATTCTCTTCAGTGCAATGATAGCCAATGCCATGTTTTATAATATTGGCGGGGAGTCAGCGGGAGCAATACAAATTGGACCTTTCAAGTTCTCCTGGAGACAAATAGTCGTTGGGGTACAGAGTGCTATAATTGTCGCACCTGTAAATATACTTATCGTGTTTCTGTTTAAGTCTAGTAGAACAAAGGAGAAGAAAGAAGACAAATATAAAGATTCATTTCAGGCACAACAACTCGTCGATGAAGTAAATGGTCAAGGCTGTATGCTGCCATATTTCTGTGTATACATCGCTTGGTTTCTCTGCTTTGTCACCACTATGGCAGCAGCAACATTTACGTTATTTTACAGTTTAATGTGGGGTAAGGAAGTCGCTGAGCAGTGGCTGGCCTCCATTCTTATTTCCAATGGACAAGACGTTTTTGTCATGCAGCCAACAAAGGTCATGTTAGCAGTTATTTTAGTTTCCTTTCTTATGACTAGAAACAAACAGGATGATGTGGAAGAGGGATTTGTTAAAGAGGGTGAACTCCAAAACGATGATGTGGATATTTTGAGTGACAATCCTAAAGAATGCTTTAAACAGAGCCTCATGGAGAAAATGCGCATACAAAGCAGAAAAGAGGCTCGGTTAGCAAGTACGGCGAGGGAAATTGTCCTCCATTTGTTATTTGTGTTTCTGCTGTCAGTAGTTTCCTATGGCAACAAGAATGAGAATCGTTTCTTGATGACAACAGAGATGAAAAATACTTTCGCAAGCTTTGATCTGGTATGAACCACTTTTTTATATCTTTTAAAATTGAAAATCGATGAAATTAACGATCATAGTGATAGTGATAATAACGATACAGCTATGATGGTGATAGTGGCGCTAATGATGATGATATCGATATTTGAGGTAGTAATAATGATAGAAATAACGATAACGATGATAAGTAATGGCAACTAAATTGAGTGGAGTCCAATTCGGTCTGTAATCATGGAGTGATTTATTGCTTACGAGTATGATTACTAAGTGAATGGGACCAAACAAATTTCTGTCCGCACAAATTATGACTAAATTAGAGAAAAAATTCAGCATCTATGATAACTTCTCAAAAAAAAAGAGCAAACAAAGAGAGAAGCAAACATTAGTTTTATCCCAAGAAATGCGCGGCAACGGCGTGCACACATGACGCGTCCAATTATACAGGCAAGTCGCGCACACTGCCCAAAACATTTATGCAATTGTAAGCATGACGCGTACATTGTCCTAGTTAATACTCACATCGGGATAATGAGAACCAATCAAATTCGATAGTTCTGTTAAATAGAGTCTTGATTACAATGATCATGATGACATTTATTTCATAATGACTGAAGAGGTGTACTGAAGAAGTGAACGGTGTAGTCGCAGTGTGTTTGGGACGGGTACTTGAGAGACCTGATCAGGCAAGGCTAATGGAGCCTGCTAATACTCATATTAGTTCGCTTTTTTCAGTTCTTACCCTTTTCAACCGTTTTTTGATTAGAAGAGGCCTCGTCATAGGCTAACATAAGTAAAGGCGGCAATATTAAATGCAATGTGGAAGCTTGGTTATGTTAAGTTTCTGAATAACATATCAATCCCTTTCATTTAACTTCACCTATAATACAAGTAAATATTTAGTTCCTCAGTCCAGTTATGTGAACTTCTTTTTGTGTTCCGTGTTAAGGTGAATGATTCCCAGAGACTGTCGAGATGGCTGGCAAAGCAGTTTCTACCAAACGTATACAACCAAGACTGGTATAATGGCCTCGAAGAGCCAAATGATGTTTACATCGCCAATAAAATGTGCATATCGATTGGCATGCCTTGGATGCGACAGCTAAGAATTCATAAAAGTGCGTTTGATTATAATTATAGTTGAATAAATTGCAAAACTATTTTTACATAATTAACTTTTTCCCGATTCGTTTCATACTTCTGTGATTCCTATTTTTTGTATTCTGAAGGTCGTTGTGAGTCACTTTCTGAAACTATACCAGACTGCTACTACGACTATTCTCCAGAGATAGAGGACACAACAGAGTTGAGTCTTCCAGGCTGGCGGCCACTTCCCTTAAATGCATCCTGGTCAAAGGCACTTCGAATTTGTCCAAAACCGTGGCGTTACCAGACAGCTGAAACGCTAGACACTGATCCTGTAAAAGCCGTGTACAACACTTATGGAGGAGGTGGCTACGTAGCTGTCTTGGGATATGATGAGCAAACAGCACGTGGCGTTTTAGATGAAACCATTGGCCATGGATGGCTTGATCGAAATACTCGTTCAGTAATCGTGGATTTTGCAGCGTTCAATTTTAATACGAATTTAATTAGCATTGCTACGTTTATTTACGAAATGATTGCGGCTGGTGCAGCCTACACGGTTATGAGGGTGGATACTCTCGAGTTGTACAGCACGGAGTCGGGGGCTCTCATGTTTTATCTCATCTGTCAATTTTTATTCTTGGCAATGGTGGTATTCTACCTCATCATGATGTTGTTTCACCCTTACAGACAACGGTTGGGATTTTTTAGGTCTTTCTGGAATATGGTTGATTTCTTGATGATCATCTCTTCTACAATGTCCGTGGCGTGCTACATGATCAGATCCAAGAAAATCTTAAACAGCATCAATGCAATTAAAAAAAATCCTTTCGAAATAATTCATTTTCATTCTGCTTTAAGTTGGGCTAACTGGGAAAATGCCTCTATTGCTCTTGCGATTTTTATGGTTACAGTGAAGCTTTTAAATCTTATTCGTTTTAACCCTTATGTCATATACTTGTTCTCGTCTTTCCGACAATCTGTAGGCTACCAACTGTCATATTTGGTTTTCTTTGCCATAGTATTTAACACGTTTGTTATATCAGGAATGCAGCTTTTTGGAGGAGTAGTTTATCATTACTCTAGTTATCTGCATGCTGCCATTTCGCAATTTGAATTTCTGTTGGGAAAGGCAGTCCCAATTGCTGATCTTCGCAAAGATAAACCTTTTATCGGTCCAACTTTTGTTCTTTTGTTCATGTTAATGATGACGATATTTCTTATGAATATGTTGGTATCTATCCTGAACGAATCCTACACTGACGCCAAAGATAACGCAGAAGAAAGTTCAGAAGAGCTTGAAATGGCGCATTTCATTGGGGAGCGTTTCATGAACTTATTCCAAGAAGGAAAAAGGGGACCAGAATTTAAATTATTTTGTGACGAAACAACTTTTGTCAACATGTGTCGTTCCGACGCGGAACCGTTCTGTTTAAACTCTCAAAGTCTCCTTAATTGTACGGAGGAACGGTTGGGAAAATTAGATAAAAGAATAAGCGCAGTCATGAGACGGACAGAGAACATCGATGGTGATGAACTAGAAGAGGAGGAAGAGTTTAATTATCTCCTCGTCTCATTGATTAATTCTCATTAGTATTAATTTACGTTTACCTTCATTTTGAGCCGACTTTAGCAGGAACCAGCTTTTTCAGATCTCGATTCTTGATAGCTTCCGTTCCTTAAGTGTGAATTAGTGACATAATTATGTTGGTGGACAAGCACGATCATCTCCACAACAGGAATCTAGAACACGTTCGAGTTTTTTTTTTTTTTTTCGGTTTTTGATTCCTTCATAATAACATGCTTTTGGTTCTCATACAGCTCCGGCTTATACGGCTCACAATCGCCACGGTACTTATCGAATGCTCACATGATTTTTGTAGCTAAGATACTTGAAATCTGAAACTGAGTAAAGCAAGTCCATGCTCTATGAAATTTTTTCTTTATGTATTAAACGGTCGCCCGAAGAGAATGACGGGGAGACCGCTCAAGGTCATTTTCTACCTTAATTGACCACTGATTTCCAAAACCTTGCTCACAAATACTACAAACACTGATTTCGGGAGAGAAATATGCATGAATTTTACTTCAAATATATATTTATTGGAGTGTTTCTCCTTTATATACAATAAAACAGGCCGTTGAGACTCACTCAAAGGCGTTTACCGCCGCTTAATAGACGAGACCGCTCAGTATGGATAAAAATTACAGTGATTACTGAATAAAAACTCTGAAGTCTGACGACCGATCGTTTAATACTGGATGACCGCTTAATACGGTGCTGCTTGATACGGGTTTGACTCTATATCAAAATACCATGGTTTTTATTAAACTGATATGTTTTAAGAATAGTTCCGCCTTTTGCCAAGATATCAGATATCAGGAAAAAAATCAGTAAAATGAAAACTTAATGAAATAAAATATAATAAAAAAAACGAAGAAACAAGCTTAGCCTCCACTTGTACTTTGCATTTTAGGTTGTTCTCCCTGTGTTGATTGTATGATAGCAGTTTGCTTTGGGTCGGCTTGTGCCGACTAATAACGATTAAAACTCCTATCAATCCAGTGAAGTTGACGCTGAAGTCCAAAATACTAGTTTGACAGCTCTGAAGATGATGTCATGTTTTCGATGCTTTTTCATTTGCAGGCCTAGTCATAACAAAACTTGAGGCACCTATTTTCATGGTTTTGCAATCGATTAGTTAGTTGTCTATGGACTTGAATATCGTTGTCATTTGAAATCACCAGTTATCTCTTGTCCGAGAATGGGCAGAATAGATTGAAAAAAGTGCAGGGCCGCGAGAGTCCGTTGAAAGTATCTACTTGCGTTTTACTTGCATAGCAAGACGTTGTGAGAAAACCTCGTAACCATGTGCAAAATTATGGAATGAACGAGAACGGATCAAAGTAAAACAAAAGAAAATTAAACTTAACAAGTTCCTTAACATATTCCTAAAAACTCGGTACCTATATAAACTTAGAGATTCATATGTTGCTGTAAAGAACTAAGACAGATTGCTCGTGGTTAACTTGTGACTCTGATTCGGGCGGTGTGAATGGTTAGGTTCCCAAATCTGTAGTTTCATAAACGCAAAATGTACTGGTGTTTGGGTATAAAGGGTTAAACGACTTGCCGGTGTTAAACGATAACTATTACCCCATTCACACCAGCAAAACATGTTTTGTTAAACTGGTTTTCATTGAATGAAAATTATAAACAGAGAACTGAAAAACTTGATTTTCCATTGGATTCAAGTACTTGCTAACTTGCATTTCCAATGTGCTACATTCAAGTAAAAAATATTCGGTTAAATAGTTTCTATGAAGAAAAAAAAAATTAAACTGTGTTTAACAAAACAACTTTTAAACATGTTTAAGCTTTGGTGTGAATGGGGCATATGATTGAGAACGATCACTTTCCCTTCAGGATCCCCGCGCAGAAATAAATAATGGTGAAACTAATCGAGAAAAATTGCAGAAGCTGACATCATAAGGCACGAAAGTAACGGAGCATACATGAAAATCGAACTCGTCATGGCGCGCATCCCTTCTTCCTGAATATATATAAATTCATACGGGAATTCCGTATACAAAATTTTCGTAATCGTGGGAACTTCCTGGCTGTCTTTTAACCAACGAAACCTGAGTGTTACCTCGCTGTCTTTTGTTTAAATATTATGATTTCTTTTGAAATTGTGTCTGCAAGCTATTTATTCAATTTATTGTTATTCATGTTTTTTTACTAAGCGTTTCAAGGAGTCAATTCAGTAAAAATAGTGTTGACAAAACGGCGGTTCAAGTCTGTAAATTAGATGAGAAATGAAAGGAAATAACTATTTTTGATGGTAGACTTGCCCATTTATTTGTAGAAATAATAAAGAGAAAAAAAGTTTTTGCCCGAAGAGAATATACGTAAGTCAAAATTACTCTATATATATATATATATATATATATATATATATATATATATATATATATACACGTAGAGAGTTAAGAAAAATGCGAGGGTGGACAACTTCTGACGTAAAAAAAGAAAATATTTATAAAAAACGTTTCGGTCAGAGACCTTCTTCAGTTATTTACAACTTTTGAATAAAAAAGAGCTCTAAGTAAGATCGAAGTGCTAATGATTACGTAATTACAGGTGACAACTAATCAATAAGATACAAAATCACGTGAATGAGCAGAAAGTGTTGTTAATAATAAGATGACAAAAAACAAAACGAATAGCGCAACTGAAGAGGCAATGCGGCAAGCATTAGAAAAGGGTAGACCCACAACTGTAAACCGTACCAAAAACCCAAAACAAGGCCTTTGGAGCCTGATAGGGCAAATTAGCAACAAAAATCCCTGGAGGGGGCCCTTAAATAATATTAATCATAATAAGATCCCTTGGCAGGGCCTCTGAGTCCAATCAACACCTAAAAGGTGTTGATTGGACAACACGCTGCGCTTCTCTATCCACTTTGCTTTTCCCGCCTTATGAGAAATGAGCAGAAAGACTTGGCGGAGAAAAAAGCAGTTGGATCATAAATAACCCAATAAACTATTCATTGGTGTGTAGTATTACCTGGTACTTTCACTCCTTGTTTGAATTTGACGAGCCTGTGGGGAAAGTCAAAATACGACACAACTCATAAAAATACTCTGGTATGCCACAGCCAGATAAAGAAAATCCGAAAAAATCACCATGAATCTTATTTCGCAAGATGATCATCTCGCAGCTGGAGCTTGGGCTGCCTGTGGTGTGTGTTCAAATAAATTAAGTTTTTTTCTTTCTCTCAAGGTGAGGTAACGCGATAGTTTCGTCCATCAGAAAGTTATGCTCTCTTTCTGTTACAAAAATGAAAACATTATGTACACAAAGTGTCCCATCTCAACCCGGCCATGCTACGCATACCTATGTTCTTATAAATGATGTCATGGATCAGGGGGCTGTACACAAAGAATGACATTAACCAGAAATCCTGGGCTCATTACTGGGATACCTGTGGTAGACCAGTCATAAAATGCCTTTTTTTTCTGTCTTTTTTTTTTTCCTCCGCCACAAAATGAAAAAAATTGCGCAATAGTACCCAGTGGTCATTGGGCCCTCAATACCATAACAACTAACTGTGATCCAATGAGGTGTTCACATGCTGATCACGCGTGTTATCTTGATGATGATTGACGTTGTCATACACGGACAGGGCCGGGTCACATGACGAACCACGAGATTTTTGCTTATAAAACTCTTTTGTCACTCTTTTTGTATTTCAACGTGTTTGGTTTTAAGTTCAGTAGAGTTTTTTTTAATTCCGGCCGCACGTAAAGAAGTTCAGTGCTGCTCACCTGTTTACTACATGGCTTGCCTAAAACACTCCTAGCAGAGAAATTCTTGGAAAGTAATTGCTTTTAATGAAATAACCAAGACACTCTATCTTCAGAGTTTTCACTTATTATGGCTAACCCAGAAAACTGACTCAAATTTGGTAGCAATTGTGACAAAGCAGTTTTCAATAGTTTTTGTTTTTGGTTTTTATGATAGCATAGTAATCCGCTATGGATGCCACATGGAACTCTCAAAAAATATTTTGTGTGCTTTATGTATCAATCAATTTGATACTTCAAATTGAAAAAAAGAAAAAGTGAGTTTCACCAACTAAGAGTTCTCGACACAAAGATGAACTATGACACTAAATTTTATTATTCACAAAATTGTCCTCATAATAAAAAGGTTGACAGAAGTCTCACAAAAAATAAGTCCTCATACATTTCGATGGTCTGAAAGATTCTCTTTCAAAAAAATCTGATGGTAACTATAACAGGATAAAATAAATATCTTGATTTGGATATATTTCTCAATCTTTTAGGTATCTTCTTACATCTCAAAATTATATCATAACATTGGTTAACACAATGCAGTGAGAACTAGTATAGAAGAACTAGTATAGCAAACCTTTGGCCTCTGAGTGCTAAGAGTGGGAATGTCAA
Source organism: Pocillopora damicornis (assembly GCF_964200805.1). Classification (NCBI taxonomy): domain Eukaryota; kingdom Metazoa; phylum Cnidaria; class Anthozoa; order Scleractinia; family Pocilloporidae; genus Pocillopora; species Pocillopora damicornis. Next base: position 9,098,117 of record NC_142676.1, read on the forward strand.
TTCACTGAATGTCTATAACTGACAGAAACTTAAATGTATGTAAAGGACTAGCATTGTTGAGATCGGTAGCTGAGAGGAAGCATTTCTGTTCTCTTCCTTTAACCCTTAAATACCCAAGATCTGATTGTCAATTCGCCCTTCTAGTTGCTACACATTTACTTGTAAATAAGTTATGAGAATCTGATGTAAGATCAAGATAACTTTTGCCTGATAAGTTTCAGTATTAACATTATCTGTTTGCTGGATAGTGTTTGGAGAAGTTACATGAATCAGTCACGTCTGTGAGTTTTTAAATTGTCTAATATTTTGGTCTGATTCTTTCAATGGTGTCTTGCCACCTAATAAATTACCACGAGTCATGAACTGAAATGGTTTTCAATGTATCACGAGCATAAGTTGTCCTGGGCCAGATGGGTATGAAAATATTATGACATCTGTTAGTTACAGTTTTCCTCATGGGTTTATAGAAACAAGGGTTATAATCAAGTGGTTCTACAGGCTCTATTGTATAGTTTCCCATAAGATAAAATGTACAAATGGCAAACTAAAAGACATCTTGGTGAACGAAATGGGAACAACTTTAACTGAAGAATATGGTACAACAACAAGTACCACATCAACAATAGGAGCAATAACAAATCTCCTCTACCTAGAGGGCTGCAGCCTTTGCCCGCTTTCTAAGCCATACTGAACAGCTTCTGTGGTACTTCCTGTAATGCGTTCCTCTCAACACGATGTGGCGAGTTCTCGAGTGAAACAACGGGGTAATCGTAAAGCTGACTGAAATTCATCTCAGGTAAATTACGGTAATTGCTCGCCCATTCAAGGGCTGAAATTCTTACCATAGTTACTTCGTATCTGAAGTCGCTCTGGTTTTGTTCTAGGTCCCGGACATCTGTAAGAAGTTCTCGGTTTTCTCCGCTACTCCATGGAAGGACGTGTCACATCAGCAAAGCATAAACTTTCAACACTAAGTCGGCTCTAATTCAGCCCGTCGATTTTAAATTATATTTTAAAATCTCCCTGAGATCTTTTGCTTCGAGTTTCAGGATGTCATCTTATGACGAAATTTTCATATTGTTGTGTTAAAGAACTATTTTGAAGGGAGAAATTGCATTGAAAAGTGCATTAGATCGTGAAATGTCAGCAGATCAGCTGTTTGAAAGAACCGCCGGGTCAACCCCAGCCTCGTTATCGTGTGTGCGCGGTTACTAATCCAATATGGCGCCGGGAACTGTAAAAGGGTCTAGTGTCTCGTCACAGGCGGGGAAAAAAAAAAGAAAAAATTCAAGAAAAACCCAACGATTAATTCATGAACGCGTCACGTGTTGTGTGACTCGGTGTTAAGTTACGAGAGGAACGGTTGAAAATTTGAACACGTTATAAGGAGTAGTATAGGGAACGAAATATGGCCGATCTACAACGATAAATATTTCGAAATATGAACATTTTTCTCGTAAAATCAATAAAAATATTCTCGTACCCTGTGTATCCGTTGTACACGTCATCTACCTTTATTACGTTGGTAAAATCTGTACAGACATCAAACCAACCAACTCACGCGCAAAGTGAGAAGACTATATTGAAGGCATTTTGTACTAACAGGTAACCGTGGCACCAATACAGTTTATTTTTGGTTACATTTTATTCGCACAACACACATAATCTACCACAAAATACCTGTGTGTGAGGTAATTCGACATTTTCGCTCTTTTCCACGTTAATACTCTTCTTTCCTTTTGTAAGAATGTAGACCACTTACAATGTTTCAAGTAATCCACCCACCCTACAAAAAAAAACTCTTGCATGCATAGCACGCCTATGTTTTGAAATAGTTGTATGCCCTTGGCCAGACTTGAGCTCACTATTTCAGTATACTAGTCCGACACCCGTAGTATCACTACACTTGATTCCAAGGATCCAGTACCATCCAGGTATCCCAGTTACCCTGCTCACAGGGTCTAGTTTGATAAGTGTGGTGGTTTGTGGCCTTTGCGAGAGCCTCGTTGATTAAGGTCGAGATTTATCGGGACATGAAAGGTTCGCATTTCATTTTTTGTATTATTTTTAAGTCAAACGTGTTTTTACGCCTCCTTTACGCACAACGAACACGTCTAACAACTCACGTTCCTTTGGTACCATAAAAACAACGTCCAAAGTCCATTAGAACATACCCAATCATTGTACTACATGAGCATTAGGCAATTTTTTACGTGCTTGAATTGTATTCCATCAAACAAATTCGCATCTACGCGCGCCCATATTATTCATTATTTATGACTCATTTCCTCGGGAAAGTTCACAATGTGTCATTAACTTTTGGTTTTCCAGAGAACGTCACGCAATGGTTAAAACATCATTATGGTCGTGAAACAAAAAGTGAGTCATTTGCATCCTGTCGTGGTCGAGTGAACATCTTTGGTGGCAGCGAGAAATTTTTAACGTTCGCCATCCCCAGCTCAAAGCGTTGCTTCTAAGTTATCGCGAGCTAAATTTCAGAGGAATAAAATCAAATACTCCTACGTCGTGAGACCACTAGGAAAAGAGTACCCTCTCGACACCGTTCGTGTTATAAGTCTCTTCTGAAGAACTCATCAAAATATCTTCGGTCTTGCAAAATTTTACAAATTTAACAGGTTCTTGAGGACGAATTCAACGCTCCGTCGTTGACGAAACGTCGTTTTAAGGTAAGCTCTGAAATAATTAATTAAACCAATTGGTTTGTCTCATCCACTCGCAGTGTTCCATCAGTAACATTGCCAGTTTGTATTAACAAGGAAAAGTTTTTACATTGTAAAATATAGACAATCTGGTATGAGGCGTGAGGTCTTGGTTTCATATAGGTCTTTCAGCAAAGTGAGCCGGCAACAACACACTAGACCATATGATCGCAAACAAGAAGAAGTTATGAGAATGTTATCGATCTAAAGTGCTGTGTCCCTGCTTACTCCATTTTTTTACAAGAACATTTAGTTAGAACCTAGAAAACTGAGTGTTACGAGACAATCTGAAGCCTTTTTCCTTTTATTTTGATTATAAACTATCGTCTACGTGTTACATCCTGTTCGCATTATAGAAATTGAAAGAGGAAGCAGTTGTAACAAACACATGTTTCGAGGGGAAGATGTAAAGCACTCCTTGCTTGGCAGGTATTTTCAGTCAGAGAAAAATTTAGGGCTGCAAATCAAAATACGAATTCTTTAACACATCATTTGACTTCTTTTGAAAAAATAGAGGTTTAATTAAGAACACAGCGTAACTGAATATTTATCAGCACACCTGTAGAAAATGAAAATAAGCTGAAATCCAGCTCGCACATAAATTTTGGAATAAATGATCGTCTTCTTTGCTCTTTTTTTTGTCCTACATAAATTAACGAGTGAACCACATGCTCCTCGCTCTTGTTCGTCATGACTCGAGTCAGAAATTTAACGAAAATTTGAAATGAGATTGCTTAATTGCATTTGTTTGTTCCAAATAAAATCATGAGTGCACCACGTGCTACCCGCTCGTGATTTTCAGTGAAGACATTCTGGGTGGCGAATATTTATCTATTAGTTTAGTTGGAAAGGACAGAAGGAAATAGTCCAATATGAAAGAAAGAAAAAATGACAATTAATCCGAGTCATTTTGTTAGTGCCATACCTCCTGACTGTGGTGTACTCAAAGTTCTACGGAGCATGCCCGAAGGTGTGGTTGCAAAAACAACATGGCGCGATCGGTAAGAAGTAAAGATCGTGTAGATTATTGTTGCTTCTAGAGGCAAAAGGAAATATAAACACGGGGTAAAATTTTATCAAGTGGAAAGACTTGTCAGCAAGCGGAAATCGTCGAACAAAGTTTCGCATATTGTCATGATAATTGTGCAGAGTTGCAACAATGGACTGCTGATTTTATGACTAGCGTATTTACGTGTACACTTGAAGATCTTGTTCGGATCTCCAAAGATCTTGACAAAAACTTTAAAGATCCTTTAAAGATCTTTGAAATTTCTTTGAGGATCTTCCAAATTCTTGTTAAGATCTTTGAAGATCTCTCATTTTCTTGCCAAGATCTTCAAGGATCTTTTACTTTCCTGCCAAGATCGTTCAGGATCTTGGCAGGAAAATTTTGAAGATCCGTAAAGATCTTGGCAAGAAAATTAAAGATCTTGGAAAGAAAATAAAAGACCCCTGAAGATCTTGGCAAGAAAATGAAAGATCCTTGAAGACTTTGAACATTTATTTTTTATCCCCCACATTTCTTTATTATTGTTTCTTGGGTAAGGCCTGGAGAGTTCAAGTATGATCGATATCTCGGATTTCTGGAAATGGAAAACTACCTTGTTGTCTCAGATAGAGTGAATTAATACTTAGAAACGAAATTACCATCAGAAAAGCTGGAAGAAGGAGGCAGTAGGGGAGGAGGTGTGCAGATTTTTGGGATATGTACATTTCTTTTTCTTTTGCTTCCCTGACCTTGTCTACTGATTACAAATTGTATTTCTCCAATTAAATTCCATTTTGCCAAATTAGACTTCGCTCCATCACGTGTCATTTCCTTGTAAACAACCTGCATTTAATCACGTGTTCTAACCGCAATATCCAACCCCACTGATGGGGGGCGATATATACTCGCAATATATCTTTGGTTAGAGTCTATTGGAGATACAACAGAGTTTCAGTTTGATTTTCGTAGTAGAAGTACCAGGAATTATATTTTTCAGGCATCTAACTGTAGACGAATAATTTTGATTTTCTCTCTGGTAGAGGAACGGCAGTAAGCGTGGTCTCTTTCGCAACTATTATTTGGTCTCATCACGCTACGCGCTCTCTCTTCGTCGGGGAATAGATGGCGTTGTGTGACAAGACCAAACAACTGCTGTGAAGGAGAAAACAGTAAGCGTGGCACCAATCCATTTTATTTTTGCTTAGAAGTATTTAGACAGTAGAGAAAATAGACCACAAGATACCTGTGTGAGTTCAGCTAAATTACCTTTTTTTTTCTCTCTCTCTCTTATGGTGAAGTAATGCAATATTTTCGATCTTTTATAAAGTTATGCTCTTTTTATGTTACAAAAATGAAAACATTAGGTACACAGTGTCCCATCTCATCCCACCTGGTCAAAAAAAATAACTCTTGCATGCTACGCATGCCTATATTTTTACTTGGAAGCCAGAAAATTCACAATACACCAGAGTAGTGTGAGTGACATTAGTGCATGACCATAACCTTGCTTTCTTAAGCTGTACTGGGAAATATTGGCACTTAATGACATTTCTATACTGCCGTAACCTTGGGCCAATATTCTCTAGTAAAGACTCGTGCTCGAATGGTTGGAAAGAAGTTCGTACTGGCTTTCAAAAAAATGATCTACACTGTACATGCATCTCAGGCTATTTTGAATTCCAGAACAATTGATATCCTTGTTACTCTACATTTCTTGAAATTTTTTGTACGTGAAGACAGCCAGCAAAGATTTTATGATATTTGAAAAACAACCAGTCTAGATTATCAGGATAATTAAAGTTAGCATCAAAGACAAATCAATTCTGTGCACAAAACAATGTAAACATGAAATAATTGCAAAAACAATTAGTTTTATATACATATACTGGTAAACCACAAACATCAGCACCTGTACCAAATTGAAATCCATATCAACATACATCAGCAAGAATTGGTGTATATATTTCATTGTTTTTCCTGTCATAAGTGTCCAGTTCAACTAACAGCCAGCTGCACAAAAATGGATGTCGGTTCAACTGGAGGAAATTGAATAAAAAACTTACATATTTTGTTTGTTTTGATCAGTAATCCCCATCTAAAAATCAAATAAGAGAATTTTACTTTGGTTTTGTAAAAGTTGTTTCTTATGAGAAAGGATTCAGCATAAACTATCTCCTCTTGTGGAGACATGGTGGCCTTATGATTAGTGAGGTGGAGTCAGGGTCGAGAGATCTGCATTTGTAACCTGGCCAGGTCATGTGTTTTGTTTTTGTGCAAAATAATTTGCTCTCACGGTACCCCTCTCCACCCAGGAGTATAAATGGGTACCAGAAACTAATCAGGGGAACCTGATGAAATGGTAGGAGGGAAGAGGGGGGGGGGGGGGGTAACCATGGGGTGGACTGCCATCATGTCCAGGGAGGAGTAGTAATATCTAGTCGCTTCATGTGAGCAATCCAGGATTATAAGTTCAGGGCCTGGATGGGCCACTGCTAAAATACAGACTTTACCTAACTACCTACAGCCTCTGGTTTAAATAATTCCAATTGCTGCTGTTACAAATTATATGAACTTGCAACACACAGATGATGATTTTTGCCCAATTTATCTCAGTCAATTAGGACTGTCTTTTGTAAATCTTGAAATTTATTATTATGAGAAGTGAATTGCTGTTCATTTGAATATCAACGCTTGTTTTCTTTAGTATATGCATCTTTTGTTCTTTTGCTGCTTAAGTATTCCATTAATATTAATTTGCTTGTGATTTTGTGTCTATGTATCCCTCCTATTCTCAGATGGGAAAAAATATTTATTTTGCAACTAGGTAATATGTTGAGTTGATGTTTATTATCATTTACCATCAACTTTTTTCAGGCCAGGATGACTTAAAACAACAACTTTGTAAGAAGCATCTTCTTACAGTTGCTATGGCTACAAGAAGAAGTCCAATTAAAGTTCCATGTGAAAATGAAGACTTACCTGACAAAGAAAATGCACCAGATTCTGACGAGGACACTTTACGAGGTTAGCTAGGTTTAACTTCGGCTTCAATTATTGTTAGAACAATTTATTGCCAATGCAAGCAAATGTGGAGAACTGGATATATACTCTGTATGGGCACTTTAAAGGATATTTGGCCAGTCATGACTCTCTTCGATGATAACTAAACGCTGTTCATTGAGAGGATCTCTGAAGCAGAAACCTTTGTTATTTTTTTTCTGACATTTCAAAGCAAGTACACAAAGTTATAATAAGTAAAGGGGTTATTTGATCATCATATAACATCCATTGTGTAAGTTTGCATAATACGTATCATCATCATCCATCATCTTTTCATTATGATGCAACAATCACTTTGGAAGCTTCAACATCCTCTCCTTCCTTCTCCTTGAGCAACCCACAGGATCTTCATTCAAGCCGGGAGGGGAGGGGGGGGGGGGTTTAAACCCTGCTAATTTCAAGTAGAATATAGGTATTATATCATTGAATATGGAGGTGTTTAAGGTAGATTTTACACTTTCATTATCAAATTGCTCAGAAGAAAGAAGTCTTCAAGGTCTAGATTTTAAAGCTTTGTCAGTTAGTTGAAAGTCAGGCTGCTAATTATTTTGTTTTTTTTCCTTAAAATTGTGTGGGCATTTGAACACAAATTTTTCCTGGGGGATAGGAATTTTAGGAAACCTTTCTCCAAAAGTCTAAATGCCCAGGGGCTTGCTTCAAGTTGAGTGATGCCTAATTCTCATTATTACCACTGTTGTCACCCACATTATTAACATCATCATAACTATTAATCTCATCTTTATCATCATTCTTATCTATTATGTAATAACTGTTCGCCTGTAAGTAATATTGCTTCTGGTTTTTATGATTGCAACATTTGGATGTTATGGACTCGTTAACTATCTATAGATGTAATCAAAGTAGTAGACTCTTTTACACTTATAATTATGCTGACTCCCTTTGATTATCAGAGAGTCTCACAGACACAGAACCACACTCTGGGTCTCCCACATGGGTCATCCAAACTTGAAGAGGATTAACTTTGATTGATTCAAAGTAGGAATAACACTTTCTTCTAAACAACAACCACAACAGCAACTGAGTCTAATTGGTTGAGCTTTCAACCAAAAAAAGTCTCCCAAAAATTAACTGAGTAGGGTTTGTCCTGTAAAGGGGGGGGGGGGGGGGGTGTGCATAAGTCATTGTAGGTCATTGTAGGGATTACTGATACACTTTCTTCTTAACTTACAACCACAACAGTAACTGGGTCTGATTGGTTGAGCATTCATTAAAAAAAGTCTCCAATAAATTAACTGACTGGGGTTTGTCCTGTGAGGGGGGGTTTACAGCATTAAAGGTTTCCAAGGGATGGGTCAAGTCAGGCAAGCGCAAAAGTGGCAGGTGGCAAAAGAGGAAAAATCTGCAGATTTTAAATCTCCAGATCTTGGCAAGTCTGCTTATACACTAATTAACTACAACCACAGACTTTCACACAAATTAATCTTTATTTTTTTTCTTTGCAGCCACAGCTGATGGTTATAGGAATCAGGGTAATGAGGCCTTCAAGAAAGGAGATTTCACCAATGCTATTCATTTTTACACAGAAGGAACTAAAATGAACTGCAATGAGAAAGAACTGAAGGCCAAACTGTACAACAACAGGGCTACTGCACATTTTAAACTAGGTAAGATGATGAGAGCTTTAATATGCATTTTTTTGCTCTTTTGAAGCTAAGGGCTGTCAGTAGTAGTTTTCCGAAAAAGGTGATAATTTGGAATGCAATATTATGCGCAAAAGGAAATTCATCAGAAAATATCTCTGTGCCTTATATTGGCCTCTCATTTGACATACAAAAAAGTAACCTCTTACCCCAAATATCAAAGAGCATCACAAGTTTTTTCCTAGAATTAATGTAAAGGGGACCGTGGTAGGTTTGTTATATGTACAGCTAATTAGAGGTATTTATTTTTACAAAAAAGGAAATCACCAGGATTCACTAAGGGATGCAGAAGCAGCCATTGAGTTAAATCCAACTTTCCTCAAGGCAATTGTGAGAGGTTAGCAATATGTTAGCTGTGCTATAATAATAATGAAAAACAAAAAGCTCATTCCAATTAGGATAGCTGAAGTTAAATCTTATCTCAATTACTTTGATTAAGATGTAGAGACCACCTTGATGTACATTTTAATAAAGCTCTTGACTACTGTCCATAACTTTTTATTATGATGGGATATTATTTTGAGATGTATGAAGAACTCAATGCTGAAAGCAAGCAAAATTTCAGCATGAATATTTTTGTTTCCTTTTCCTCAACGAGTGAGGTTGTGGTGTCAGATATGTTTAGTCACTGTCTAGCTGTTTTGAAAAGAAGTAGTTAAGGACTTAACTTAAAACTGTAAGGAACCTTTCCTCATTCGTTTAGTCTAACTCAACTTCAAGTGCTATAGTACATGTAATATGATAAATGTAACTAGAAACCGTATGAGTAAATATTATTCTTGTTGAACTTCAGTCAAACCTTCGTTTGAGTCACTTCCTAGGAATCAATTATCAACTGATTAGTATGTCAAATGTTAACTGAAACTACATGTAAGGAGAAACTTAAGTACTAATATCAAACATAAGTTTTTGCTTTGTCTATATATTTTGATTGAAGTTGAAATTTAACCTAGTCCTAAACAAGTTAGCAAAAAAATGCACCATTATAATAATTTAAAAAGATGGGTTTTATTTTTCCATTTTTGCATTGCATGTTTTATATTCTATCTATATCTCATAGTGAGTTTGTGGGAATTGTCAGTGCCCAATTCAAATGTTCTTAGAAGTTTCAATTATCAAAAGCTAATCTAACTGAAACCTAACAGGGCCTGTTTATTCTTTTCCTTTAAGTTTTTTGTTTTGTTTTTTCTGGACAGCTGAGATGATTTAGCTTTCAATCAGGTTTCAGGTTCTTTTCTTGGAATTGAGCTACAGTGATAATATGCTTCTTTGTGTTGTTGCTTACAGGAGCCACTGCCTGTGTTGAACTGAAGAGATTTGAAGAGGCAATCACTTGGTGTGATAAGGGATTAGCTGTATCCTTTGAGGGAATCTTTAACATTTAAGTGTGGTTATTATGGAAATATTCGATGATTTGGTGTTTTAGGGTGAAAATACAAAGACGGGTATTAATTATGACATGGGAACTTGCCAGCTCATACTTTAAGTGTGGGTGATTAAAAAACATCGGAAAAGTTAATACCTCATGACTTAAATAAATAGTGATATACTCCTTTGAGCCATGACTTAATCATACTATCCATGCTACAACTGATACTGACATTAGTTAAGTTAAAAGACTAATGTTCACCCAGTTTAAACATAGTGTGTGTATGGGTAGATGGTCTCTCTGAAACTAGTCAGAAAGAGAAGCTTGGTGATGCTTGTATATATTTAGCAGTTTTCATTGCTTTAAATTTTTTCCACTACTCAGCCAATGTGAAAGTTTCGTCACATTTTCTTACGGACAAATACAACTTTAAAAGGCACATTTTTGTTTTGAAGACTCATATCTTCCACTGCTGTAAAACATTCATCTGATTTTAAAGCTATATTGATTTAAAAATCAAGCAAGTGCTCCTCAGTTTTTGGGAAACGAGGGATTATATCTAGATATTTCACATTAAAATTTGAGGTTGCACATAGAAGGAAACTTTTTGTAATTTTTAGATTTACTTCATAACTGACTTTAAGACTGAATTTTGATTAAACATGTACCCTTCATGCAAGTTCTCCTAAAAGGCCATAATTTATAGTTGTGTGCTTAGTTGTCAAACCTTTTGATTTGGAGTGAGGCTGAGGGTGACCTTGGTGTGATAGAGAACAGTATCTGGTGAGCATATCCAAGGAAATTGCATTTATAAAGCAGCAATATTTGTATCATAAGCTCACTCTTAGTCACACTCCTATTTAAAGGCTTGGCAACCAACCACACAACGGCAAAAATGGACTATTAAATACGAACGCAGTGATCAGAAAAATAATCTTTTTATGTTTTTCCACATTTTTAAACCTTAACATAAAAAAGATCGACAGAAATGATAGGAACTTGTTGTCATTAAGACTTCAGTCTGTCAAAGAAGTGGGAGGTAAGTTCATGGAGGGAAAAATCATCATATTAGTTATGACCATGGTAGTGCAAGTTCAATTGATGTCAAGAAAGTCATAGTCCTCTGTAATCGGGGAGACGGGAGGGTTTAAACCACTTATGGCAATCTTGGCAATGCTTTATAATGATAGTGTGGGTACATGATTTTAAAAAAGTCATAGAGTATATAATTATAATATGTAAAGACTCTACTTGATCATCATATAACAACTATTTTGTAACTTTGCATCATTATGAGGTAACATCATGATGATGATCACCATCTTCCCATTTTAATGCAACAATCAATTTAATAGTTTCAACATGCCCTCCATTCTTCTCAAGCAACCCACAGGCATAATTGATCATCATCCAAGCCACCCTTGTGAAATGGCTTTTGGAATTCCTAGGAATAAAGGTGTGAATTTTCACGGTAAATTCGGACTGGGAATTCCTGGAAATTCCTAGAAATTCCAAGTTTATCACCAACAGGACTTGGAATTCCTAGGAATTCCTAGGAATTACAACTCAGAGAACCAATGACTTTCCCTGAAAAGCTGTAAATCTAAAAAATTCCTAGGAATTTCTGGGAATTTTTGGGAATTTTTTGGAATGTTTAAGAATTACTGGGAATTTTAAGCAAAAATTAGAGGCAAATGATATAAAATAAATACTTTAAATTAAAAAAACCTAGCTGAAATTCAAGTATTCAATGAAATTTATTTAGAAGCTTAATTAAGGCTTACATGTAAAATATTTTTGATTAATTATTAACATCAATGTGTGGTAATATTAGGATGGAATTTGATTTATTTTTCTTTTCTTGAAAACTTCATACAGATTAATCCTCAATTACAGCTATTCATATAAAATAGTCCTAATCAATCATTAAATTTGGTTAGACACAAATTGTGAATAAAATCTGTAGATTCTTTTCCATAAAATACAATATCTTAAATTATATTTGAAAACCAAGCACTCTTGGGAGTGAAGAGGTTAATTACTGACAAATAAAATTGATTTTTTGATTAAGATCTTGTTGTAACTGTAACAATAAATTAGAATGAAGTTATCCTAAACTGCAAACTTAGCCGCTGTTTGTATTTTTTTTCCTGGGCTCACAATGAGTTTGCCTTGAATGAGGTTGTCTACAAGAACCTTGACCATTTTGTATCTGGATTCCATGACATCTGAATTTGAAAAAAAAAATTTAAATGTATATATATATTTAAAGCTCAGACCAGGCCTTTAAGATGGCTATGAGGAAAAGGGCATTCATTGGATTCTCAAATTGAGAAATCTCTGTTATATTGAGTGACTTTTATATTGGAGTTAGTACATCTCTCGCATAGATTTTACTAAAAAAGGGCTGAATACATTATTTTTTTTTTTTACTAAGGAGGGCTTCTTTATGCAATAAGGTTTGTTTAATAACAGTTCCCAAACGTGACTAGAAAAATCTTGAAACCTTACTGATAGGTTTATTGGTAAAATTTCCGTACAGCCCCATCCTACATTATGCATTCAGTTCTTGAACAGAGAAAACAATGACAAAAACAATACATTTCCATTGGGAAAACAGATTTGTTTTACAATGGTATGGGGCTGTGCGGAAACTTTACCGGTTTATTTCATTGTAAAGCATAAGCTTAAGAAACTGCGGCATGCAAGTAACCGATTCGATTCGCAGAATTATTCTAGTTTCAGTTGCGCCGAGCGTTATGTAAGCTTAATTCAACCCGCTACATCTATTCTTTCATAAGATTTTGATCACGTAACGAATATCGCAATTTTTACTCACCACAAACTTTCAAAATCGTAGCTTTACAGATGGCCACTCGACCCTTGTTTGTACCAGTCAATATGTCAACTGTTGTCCCTTCTTTTAACTCCACGGCGCCAACGACTTTCTTCTCTTTTAAAACACTCACGCTATTCTCGTTTTCCCATTGAACCACAATAAAAGCTATCTTTAGAAATGTTATATTAAGCAAAATAGTTGATAAAAGCGATCAACCGATGAAAAGTACATTCAAAGATGAGCGCCAAATGGAGTCTTCTTTGTTTCCGATCACGGGCATGATCACGTGGGTCTTTTAGGACTTGTCATTGGCTAGCAAAGTGTATCAGCTGGCTTGCCGATTGCAGTGTTAAGAGAAGCGCAAAACTTTATTTTGACTTCTCTGACCGGTTCTCTGCTTCTAGACGATGGATACCTTGGTGATATAAATAATGATGTGAGCTCACTCTATGTGGAAATAATCGACAAGAATCGATCGTATTACAAATGCACGATTTGTGGCCGAAAGTTGTCGAAGAAACAAAGACTCGAAACTCACTTGAGTTGTGTTCATGGCAAAGGTGAGAAATAACACAAGCCAATCACAGTTTTGAATGCGACTACAAATCGCCTTTTACCCTCATATTTATAAAAGAAGGATACCACATTAGGAAGTATAAGAGACACATAGATGATCCCAGTGTACCAGTACCTAAATCTACAAAGCTTGACCGTAGCAAGCGTTCAGCAACATGTTCCAACACCGCCATCTCGATTCCTCAGTCAGTCGTTTCCACTGAACTTAAAGCAGTAGTGACAACAGAGTAGAGTGCGTCTTACAAAGGAGAAACATTTGTACAAGAGACAGAAGTAACTATATGCGATTACAGAGGTGCGTTGGAACTCTGGTCCACAAATAGTTATGCACTGTCCGAAGTATAAAACAATTTTGTTGATAGCTGACAGACAGAGAAGAACAACAAGTAAACTTTAGAGCTGTTATTATTGAAGTGTGACTTGCACTTTTCACCAAAAACAAAAAGATGTAATATTTTTCGGGAGATCCAGTGATTGGGACATTTAAGAAATTAAGTTATGAAAGGAAACTTGGTTGGTACTTCTCACTACTAACAAGTCTTGTTGACAAATATTTTCAGATAAGAGTTTCAAATAAAGTAAATTGAAGACGTCATTTAAAAGGCGTTTTTTCTCAAAGGGAACATTGACTACCTCTGTCTTTTCTGCATGCCAAATGTTTGCAAAGTGTGTGGATGATCCACAAGTATTGGAACTCTTACAAAAATGTTTTGTAAGAATAAAAACAGCAAAACAAATTACAGCAATTAGTCACGAAAACAGAGCAAAAAACTGATAAAAAAACAGCAACAACAATCATGAAAAAAGAAAGGTTAATTAGGTGTTGAATTTGTTTGTCTAATGCATGAAATTTCTACTAAAAATATTGTCAAAAAAAAGTCTCTGACAGTGTTTGAGGCAACTGAGCTTGACTGTTCCAAGGTTTTCTAACAAAGGCAACCAGTAATATAGGTTAGGGAAGTAACTTATGTTCATAACTAACAAAGTTCTTTAAGTATAGATAACAATGTAATTATTGTTAATTATTGTAGAAGTTGTGTACCAAGGAACAGCTAATGAATGTTTGATGATTTTGGCACATCAGTGAACATGAGACATTAATTTTCATCACTATAAAAATATTTTTTGATCATGGAATCCAAAAGTCCTTTGAGGTTAGAAAGCAAAATAATCTGTGATATGAGTACATTGGATTAATTAGAAATTTCCATTTAACATAACTGACAGCTGGTTCATGAGAAAGTCCATATTAATGTAAAGATTTACTAATACTTAGTTTGAATAATAAATTTCATGATCTTTAAGTTATAAACATCTACATGTATGTTTATCTCTTGGTAAGTTTTGTATAGCATACCTTTTATTGAGCCAAAGTTTTAAGCCTCTGAAATTAGTCCTTTTCTTAAAACCTTCACATTCAAGGTATTGAGAATTTCTTAGAATTTATGTGGACCTCAGGGTATTAAAATTGCCTCAAATTCAATTACCAGAAATTCCCATGAGTTCCACACTTCTTGAATCATAGGTAGTTTGTAAAGCTGAGAATTCCTAGGAATTCCAAGGGATTCCATGTCCTCACAAAACTGGAGTCTTCCTTTCCCAGAAATCCCCAGTAATTCCAAGCTTTTTAAATCAGGGCATATTTGCATAGTTGGGAATTTTTGAGAATTCCTAGGAATTCCTAGGAATTCCCAGAAAACTGGAAATTCAGTTTGCAAAGGTCATTAGCATAATTGGGAATTTTGGAGAATTCCTAGGAATTCCCAGAAAACTGGGAATTTTTTTTTTGGTACATAAAAACTGGGTGGAACATTTGAACATATATTTGGCAGGAGGCTGATAGGAATTTTGGGAAACCAATCTCCAAAAGTTTAAATGCCCAGGGATTTGCTTCAAATTAAGTGATGTATAATTCTCTTCATTAACTATTATTACCACTGTGTGTTGTCACCCACATTATTAGCATGATCATCATAACTACTAATCTCATATTCTTTATAATAATTCTAATCATCTATTAATTTTGTCTATAAGTATAATATTGCTTCTGGTTTTTATGATTGCACCATTTGGATCTTATTGACTCATTAACTATTTGCAGTAGATGTAATTAAAGCAGTAGATTCTTTTACGCTTATAACTATGCCAACTCTCTCTGATTATCAGGGAGTCTCACAGACACAGAACGAGACTCTAGGTCTCCCATATGGGTCATCAAACCTTCAAAAGGAAGGAGGATGTGGGTCACTTCCTCACAGAAACATAACATTTGAACTCCAGATTTCCCACATCCAATGTTAATATGGTTATCTAAGGGTTCATCATCAATGTTAATTTTCTTGATTGCACTTTGATTGTTTCAAAGTAGGAATTACACTTTCTTCTAAAAAAACAACCACAAAAGCAACTGAGTCTAATTGGTTGAGCTTTCAACCAAAAAAAGTCTCCCATAAATTAACTTAGTGGGGTTTGTCCTGTGAGGGGGAAGGGGGGCGGGGGGTGTGCAGAAGTCATTTTAGGGATTACTGGTACACTTTCTCCTTAACTTACCACCACAACAGTAACTGGGTCTGATTGGTTAAGCTTTCAATGAAAAAAGTCTCCTATAAATTAACTGAGTGGGGTTTGTTCTGGGTAGGGGGGAGGGAGGGTTTGCAGAAGTCATTAAAGGTTTCCAAGGGATGGGTCAAGTCAGGCAGGTGCAAAAGTTGCAGCTGGCACAAAAGGAAAAATCTGCAGATTTTAAATCTCCAGATCTTGACGAGTCTGCTTATACTCTTATTAATTAACTACAACCACAGACTTTCACACAAATTAATTTTTATTTTTTCTTTGCGGTCACAGCTGATGTTTATAGGTATCAGGGTAATGAGGCCTTCAAGAAAGGAGATTTCATCAATGCTATTCATTTTTACACTGAAGGAATTAAAATGAACTGCAATGAGAAAGAACTGAGGGCCAAACTGTACAACAACAGGGCTATTGCACATTCTAAACTTGGTAAGATGATGAGAGCTTTAATATGCATTTTTTGCTCTTTTGAAGGTAATTAGGGCTGTCAGTAGTAGTTTTCCGAAAAAGGTGATAATTTGGAATGCATATACCCTAAAGGAAATTCATCAGAAAATATCTCTGTGCCTTACATTGGCCTCTCAAACATACAAAGAAGTAACCTCTTACCCCATATATCAAAGAGCATCACAAGTTTTTTCCTAGAATTAATGTAAAGGTGGTGTGTTTGCTATATGTACAGCTAATTAGAGATATTTATTTTTACAAAAAAGGAAATCACCAGGATTCACTAAGGGATGCAGAAGCAGCCATTGAGTTAAATCCAACTTTCCTCAAGGCAATTGTGAGAGGTTAGATATGTTAGCTGTGCAATAATAATAATAATAATAATAATAATAATAATAATAAAGAACTCAACACTCTAAGGTTAAATGAAGTTGAAACTTGACTCAATTGACTTTAATTAAGAGGTCGAGACCACCCTGATGTACATTTGAATCCAGCTCTTGACTGCTGTCCATGACTTTCCATTATGATAAGAATATTATTTTGAGTTGGATGAAGAACTCAATGCATAATGCAAAGAGTATCAGCATGAGTATCTTAGTTTCCCTTTTGCTAGATTTGTGAGTTAGTGGTGTCAGATATTTTTAGTCACTATCTAGCTGTTTTGAGAAGAAGTAAGGACTTAACTCAAACTTTAAGGAAAATTTCCTCATTCGTCAAGTATAGTTCAACTTCAAGTGCCATAATACTTGTAATAATAATTTAGCTAAAGATATGATATGATCATGGGTAAATTTTATTCTTTGCAAACTTTAAACCTATAGTTTGAGTCACTTCCTAGCAAGCAATTATCAACTGATTGAGTAAATCCAATATGGTAACTAAAACCAAAGGGAAACTACAATTTAAGTGTCAAATAAAATGTTTTAATTTGTACTTTGATTGAAATTTAAATTTAACCTAGTTCTAAAAAGGTTAAATAAAAAATGTACCATTATAAAAATAAAAAAATGGGTTCTATGTTTCCGTTTTCGCATTGCATGTCCTATGTTCTATCTATATCTCTTATTGATTTTGTGGGAATTGTCAGTCCCAATTTGAATGTTCTTGGAAGTTTCAATTATCCATAGCTAATCTGACTGAAACCTAATAGGGCCTGTTTATTCTTTTTCTTTTAGTTTTTATGTATTTTTTTTCCTGTGGTCTGTAGTGATTTAGCTTTCAATGGTTTCCAGTTCTTTTCTTGGAATTGAGCTACAGTAATGATATATGAATGAAAGTGATCCTCGCAGTAATTCACACTACTTGAGCAGTAGTGAAAATAAAGCCTGAAAAAAACATTCAGGCCTGTACGGGATACGTGTAGGACTGAATGTTTTTTTCAGGCCTTATTTTCACTACTGCTCAAGTAGTGTGCATTACTGCGAGGATCACTTTCATTCACGTCTTATCTGCAGTTCAAATATATAACTTTCATATATTCTTAGCCAGTAATGATATGCTTATTTGTGTTGTTGCTTACAGGAGCCATTGCTTGTGTTGAACTGAAGAGATTTGAAGAAGCAATCACTTGGTGTGATAAGGGATTAGCTGTATCCTTAGTTAAAGGAATTTTTAATTTTTAATCATGGGTATAATGAAAATATTCCATAATTTGACATTTTTAGTGGGAAAATACAAAGGGTTTTAAGTGTCGCTCTCGCTAAGAGAGGTCCTCTCGACTCCCAGTTGGAAAAAAAGTTTTCTTTTATTTTTTGCCCATGAAAAGTGTTTGGACATATGTTTCAAAAATAGTTTAGCTGTTCTCCAATTCTCTTCTTTTGCATCGCCACAAGCCAAAAATGATTTTTGGCCAGACCACCCCTGTGGACAGCGATCGAAAATGTAAATTTCAAAGATTTTGTCCAGCGCGCAGCGACTGCAACAATGCAGCTCCCGGAGTTCTATCTTGTTACAAGTTACAAGATGTAGTCAGTCAGTTCACAGACAAAATATGGAAACTTCAGCTGAAATATTTTTCATACCAGCGTGATCAGAGGAGACCCTTCTGTTCGACCTTAGTTTGCATATCAAAAATTCACTACTTTGTACGAAAGAATTCTCAAAATGCAGGCGTTAATCGGGCTGAAAAAGCATATCAGTGCATAGTTTATACACCAATGAGGTCACGGATCGAAACAAACCCGCGGGTATATCTCGAGCTTCCATCTACTAACATCTTAAAAACAACGCAAATCCATGTGATTGCTCAATTGCGCTCGTGTCAAAGATCATTTGCATGATTCTGAAAATTGACCAAGATCTCCTTTTGACCGTTCAAACTCCGTTCGTTTATCTTCTACGTTGAGGATTTTAGGTTTTAATAGCAACTGGATGGAGAATAGATGCCGAGTTGTCCTAAAACGTTGCGTAAACGTGATCGGTCGTAACGCTTGCGCGCTTGCGTAACTACAAAGTAAGCAAAGGAGATCGGAATACGCCTTCTCGATAATTTACGTTGAAATATCAGGTCATGAACTACGCACAGTGTGGGGAAAATCAAAATTATAGAATAAAATTTGGCACTCTGGTCATAACAGACATATCGCGTAGCTTAAAAGGACACAAAAACAAGTTGAAATACGTTACAATGTTTATATTTACAAAACAACACGCATACACTCTGAAACAATTCTTGCAGTTTCTCCCGAGATTTAGTACACGGAACCCGATGAAGTAGCTCTCCTTTCTGCAAATTTGTTTCCATCATTAATGATGTTACGCTCTTATGAACCACAACTGTTTTGAGCGACAAACTCGACATTTCCCTGCGACCATCAAAATCAATTAGACAAACCCGGCTTGATTTATTGCGTCACGTGATTGTGCAAACTTTTCGCTTTGTCATATGACCTGTTTCGCGGGTTCTACAAATTGAAACCAAAATTAGCTAGTGTAACTAATTAGAATCGAAAGTTATTAAAATGGACTGAAGAATTTTACATTTTAATGAGAATTTTATCTTTAAATGCTTACTTGATTCATGGAAAGCAGAGATTGGAGTGGCTTTAGGTATTTCAGCACTGATTTGGAAAAAATAAAACAGTTATTGGTATGTTCTAAACATAAGAACACCTGAGAAGACACTGGAAGTGTAGTTAATAAAAGTATTTTTTAGTATCCAGAGCAAAAAGAAGAATGTGAGGCAGTGAAAGGAGACTGAGTTTTCAACGCCATTTGTCGTAAAAAGCTCAGTGCCAACAGCTTGTTATTAAACTCGCTAAAATTTACCTGGAAGGCATCAAATTTCTTTTGTCGCGAAATTCGTGAATTTTAAAACTTTGAGACAACGTACGATGAATCCTGGAAACTGGAGTTTGAGTCCATTGGCAAACTATGCCAGCTGGTCTCATGAGCAGATCAAGCGCTGACGGAATTTGACAGTTTTTAAATTTTAAGCGGATGCAAAAATCGAGACAAAAATTCGTCATGACACAATTTGTCCTTTTATTTTGTCAAGAGAATTCTGGTTTTGTCTGCTAGTGCAGATATCCCAGATAGGCACTTACGAATCAATTTTTAGTTAAATAATAGCCTTCACTCTCGAGAAATTGCAAATACATTACCCATATGATCGGACCACAACTTTAATTTCGAAAACTTCGAAAACATCTCTAGTCAGTCTGGCTTTCTTTCAAGTACTTTCACCGCATTTCCAATGTTTCCTAAAGTGTTCGGATGTTTAGAATATACCAATAACTGTTATATTTTTTCCATATCGTGGTCAAAATGACCGGAACGAAACAAAATTAACTTGTACTCGAGGATTTCGCTGGATAGCTGATAGTACTTCAAATGACTCGATACGTCGTCCCGGTAACAGTGGATTTGAACACCCCCGGGCTAAATCCGCTGGCGGTATGGACCCCCTTTGCAGATTTGGACCCCCCCTCCCCTACCAAACTTTCCTTTTAAGCATCGTTTGTATCATATTTGGTAACTAATTCTATTTGCAAGCTTTTTGCCCATGTTCTTTTCCATCACAACACAACATTCCTTAATAAAGGTAAAGAAAAACAGCCAACATCATTAATGATGGAAACAAATTTGCGGAAAGGAGGGTTAGTTCATCGGGTTCCGTGTACTAAATCTCGGCAGAAACTGCAAGAATTTTTTTAGATTGTGTGCGTGTTGTTTTATAAATATAAACAATGTAACGTATTTAACTTGTTTTTGTGCCCTTTTAAGCAACGTAATATGTCTGTTATGAGACAGGTTGATCTTCTCCACACTGTGTGTAATTCATGACCTGATATTTCAACGTAAATTATCGAGAAGGCGCCTTCCGATCACCTTTGCTTACTTTGTAAGTCCCGCAAGCGCGCAAGCGTTACGACCGATCACGTTTACGCAACATTTTAGGACAACTCGACATCTATTCTCCATTAAGTTGCTATTAAAACCTAAAATCCTCAACGTAGAAGATAAACGAACGAAGTTTGAACGGTCAAAAGGAGATCTTGGTCAATTTTCAGAATCATGCGAATGATCTTTGACACGAGCGCAATTGAGCAATCACATGGATTTGCGTTGTTTTTAAGAGATGTTGGTAGATGGAAGCTCGAGATATACCCGCGGGTTTGTTTCAAACTGTGACCTCATTGATGTATAAACTATGCACTGATATGCTTTTTCAGCCCGATTAACGCCTGCATTTTGAGAATTCTTTCGTACAAAGTAGTGAATTTTTGATATGCAAACTAAGGTCGAACAGAAGGGTCTCCTCTGATCACGCTGATATGAAAAATATTTCAGCTTAAGTTTCCACATTTCGTCTGTGAACTAACTGACTACATCCTGTAACTTGTAGCAAGATAGAACTCCGGAAGCTGCATTGTTGCAGTCGCTGCGCGCTGGACAAAATCACTTTCAAAACACTTTCGATCGCTGTCCCCGGGGTGGTTTGGCCAAAAATCATTTTTGGCTTGTGCGACGCAAAAAAAGAGAATTGGAGAATAACTGAACAACTAAACTATTTTTAAAACGTATGTCCTCAACACTTTTCATGGGCAAAAACGAGGATCGCTCCTGGCGAGAGCGGCACTTAATTACAATGGGAACTTGTCACCTCAATTACTGATTAGCTCATTACTTACTAGTGATATTACTCCTTTCAGCCAATTGGACTTAGTCATACTATCCATGCCATGACATTAGTTTAGTTAAAAGACCAATATTCACCCAGTTTATGCACGGTACATGGGTAGACGATCCCTCTAAAACGAGTCACAAAAAAATAGTTTGGTAATATTTACTTATATATTATGCTTATTTTCTTCCCTTTAAATTTTTTCCTCTATACTCATCGCATTTTCTTATGGAGAAATACACCTTTGAAAGGCATAAATTTGTGATCTAGACTCATTTCTTCCAGTGCTGTAAAACATTTATCTAATGTTAAAGCTATATTAATTTAAAAATCGAGCAAGTGCGGCTTCCCAGTTTTTGGAAACAAGGGATTATATCTAGATATTTTGCGTTAAAATTTGACGTTGCGCACAGAAGAAACTTTTCGTGATATGTAATAACCTACTTTAAGACTGAGTGTCATGTTGATGAAACATCTACCTTTCATGCAAGCCCTTCCAATAGGCCATTTTATAGTTGTGTACTTAGCTGCCAAGCCTTTGATTTGGAGTGAGGCTGAAGGTGACCTTGTTGTGATTGAAACCAGTATCCAGTGAGCATAGTAAAGTAATTTGCATTTGAAAGGTAGCAATGTTTCTACGATAACAAGGTCACCCTTAGCCACACTCCTGTTCAAAGGCTTGGCAACGAAACACAAAACTGTAAAAATGGACTATTATATATCAATATCATATGGTCGGAAAAATAATCTTTTTTGTTTTTCCCACATTTTTTAACCTTGACATTAAAAAAAAGATTGACAAAAATGATAGGATCTTCTTGTCATTAAGACTTCAGTCTGTCAGTGAAGAGGGTGACAAGTCCATTGAGGAAAAAGATCATATTAGCTATGACCATGGTGGTGCAAGTTCAGGTGATGACACGAAAGTCATAGACTTCTGTAATCGGGGAGACAAGCATGGGGAGGGTAACACTTATGACAATCTTGGCAATGCTCATCACAGTCTGAATGATTTCAAAAAAGCCATAGAGTACCACAACCTACAACTTAGAAAAGCTAAAGAAATAGGAGACAAGCATGGTGAGGGTCATGCTTATGACAACCTTGGCAGTGCCTACTACTGTCTGAATGATTTCATAAAAGCCATAGAGTACCACGACCTACATCTTAAAATAGCTAAAGAAGTAGGAGACAAGGCTGGAGAGGGTAACGCTTATAGTAATCTTGGCAATGCTTATTTAAGTCTGGGTGATTTCAAAAAAGCCAGAGAGTACCACAACTTACATCTTAGAATAGCTAAAGAAGTAGGAAACAAGCATGGGGAGGGTATTGCTTATGGCAATCTGGGCAATGCTTATTTTCGTCTGGGTAATTTGAAAAAAGCCCTAGAGTACCACAACCTAAATCTTAACATAGCTAAAGAAGTAGGAAACAAGCATGGTGAGGGTAGTGCTTATGGCGGCCTTGGCAACGCTTACCTCAGTGTGGGTGATTTCATAAAAGCCATCGAGTACCACAACTTATATCTTAAAATAGCTAAAGAAGTAGGAGATAAGCATGGTGAGGGTGTTGCTTATGGCGGCCTTGGCAACGCTTACTTCAGACTGGGTTACTTCATAAAAGCCATTGAGTACCACAACCTACATCTTAGAATAGCTAAAGAAGTAGGAGATAAGCATGGGGAGGGTAACGCTTATTGTAATCTTGGCAATGCTTATTTAAGTCTGGGTGATTTCAAAAAAGCCCTAGAGTACCACAACTTACATCTTAGAATAGCTAAAGAAGTTGGAGACAAGCATGGGGAGGGTACTGCTTATTACAGTCTGGGCGCTGCTTATTTAAGTCTGGGTGATTTGAAAAAAGCTCTAGAGTACCTCAACCTACATCTTAAAATAGCTCAAGAAGTAGGAGACAAGCATGGTGAGGGTGATGCTTATGGCGGCCTTGGCAACGCTTACTTCAGTCTGGGTGATTTCATAAAAGCCATTGAGTATTGCAACCTACATCTTAAAATAGCTAAAGAAGTAGGAGATAAGCATGGGGAGGGTAGTGCTTATGGTGACCTTGGCATTGTTCATTACAGTCTGGGTTATTTCAAAAAAGCCGTTGAGTACCACAACCTACATCTTAAAATAGCTCAAGAAGTAGGAGACAAGCCTGGGGAGGGTAACGCTTATGGCAACCTTGGCAATGCTTATAACAGTCTGGGTGATTTCAAAAAAGCCATAGAGTACCACAACCTACATCTTAAAATAGCTCAAGAAGTAGGAGACAAGCGTGGGGAGGGTAACGCTTATGGCAACCTTGGCAATGCTTATAACAGTCTGGGTGATTTCAAAAAAGCCATACAGTACCACAACCTACATCTTAAAATAGCTAAAGAAGTAGGAGACAAGGTTGGGGAGGGTAAAGCTTATGGTAGCCTTGGCAATGCTTATTTCAGTCTGGGTGATTTTAAAAAAGCCTTAGAGTACTACAACCTATATCTTAAAATAGCTCAAGAAGTAGGAGACAAGGTTGGGGAGGGTAAAGCTTATGGTAGCCTTGGCAATGCTTATTTCAGTCTGGGTGATTTTAAAAAAGCCTTAGAGTACTACAACCTATATCTTAAAATAGCTCAAGAAGTAGGAGACAGGCACGAGGAGGGTAACGCTTATGGCAATCTTGGCAATGCCTATAACGCTCTGAGTGATTTCAAAAAAGGCATAGAGTACCACAATCTACATCTTAAAATAGCTAAAGAAGTAGGAGACAAGCATGGGGAGGGTAGCGCGTATGGCAATCTTGGCAATGATTATTTTAGTCTGGGTGATTTCAAAAAAGCCATGGAGTACCACAACCTACATCTTAAAATAGTCAAAGAAGTAGGAGACAAACATGGGGAGGGTGATGCGTATGGTAACCTTGGCAATGTGTACCGAAAACTTTGGGATTTCAGAACAGCCATAGAGTACCACAACCTACATCTTAAAATAGCTAAAGAAGTCGGTGACAAGCATGGGGAGGGTGTTGCTTATGGCGATCTTGGCATTGCTTATCACAGTCTTGGTGATTTAAGAAAAGCCATAGAGTACTATATTCGACATCTTAATATAGCTAAAGAAGTAGGAGACAAACATGGGGAGGGTAAGGCTTACGGCCATCTTGGCCATGTGTATCTAACTCAGGGAGATTTGGTAAAGGCCAACACGTCATATAACGTAATGCTCAAAATTTCCAAAGAGGTCGAAGACAAATCCATGGAGGCACTGGCCAGCTATTTTTTAGGATGCGTTTCTGAGTCGCTGGGTAGACTGCCAAAAGCCGTTGAATATTACCAAGCTAGCATAAACTTATACAATTCCTTAAGAGTACTTCTGAAATCTAAAGATGAGTGGAAAGTAAATTTTCGAAATCAGTATCAAGTGGCATATACGGGTTTGTGGAGAACTCTTGTAGAACAAGGTAAGATAGATGACGCCTTATTTGCTGCTGAGAAAGGACGAGCTCAAGCTCTGACCGACCTCATGGAATCCAGTTTTTGTGATCAAACAAGTCGGTACAAGACAGGCGATGAAGATTTAGCTGTTTTAAGGTACGTTCCATCAAACACCGTCTTTCAGGCAATAAACAAAGCTGATGTCATTCTTTGGGTTGTGTCCAAAGGAAAACAAGTTCAGTTAAGACAAAATAAACTCAAAAGTTCTGTTTCAGAGAATAGTGGAGCCAGCCATTCTTTTGAGTCCTTCATGCTCGGTGTCTATACACAACTTGGTGTTCGTTCTAATGTGAGATGCGAGAATCGATCTTTGGATGCTTTGAGGGAGGGCCGTTCAAAAGTGGATGAGAAAACTAAAGGAGACAACCCTCAACCTCCCATCCAACAAAACGAATGCTTGAGCACTTTGTATGATACCGTCATGAAGCCGGTGGCTGACCTGGTTCAAGGGGATGAGCTACTCGTTATTCCCGATGGACCCCTGTGGCTCGTTCCTTACGCTGCATTGAAGGATGGTAATTATAGATACATGTGTGAATCGTTCAGAATCCGACTTGCTCCATCGTTGACAAGTCTTAGAGTCATTGCTGATTGCCCAGATGATTATCACAAAAGCAGTGGTGCGTTACTTGTAGGAGATCCGTGGGTAGCCGAGGTTACTAACAGCAAAGGAGAGAAACCCCTCGAGCAGCTTTCGTGTGCTAAAGAAGAAGTAGAAATGATCGGAAAAATTCTGAATATCACGCCAATCACTGGCAGACAGGCCACAAAACGTGAGGTGTTGAAAAGACTCAGTTCCGTTTCCCTAGTTCACTTTGCGGCACACGGATGTATGGAAACTGGCGAAATTGCTCTTACACCTGATCCAGACCGAATATCTGCTGTGCCAACGGAGGAGGATTACATTTTAACAATTGGAGACGTGTTGAATGCTCAACTTCGCGCCAAACTTGTAGTGCTTAGTTGCTGCCACAGCGGTTGGGGCGAGATCAAGGCTGAAGGTGTGGTTGGTATTGCGCGCGCTTTTATGGGTTCTGGTGCTCGGTCTGTTGTGGTGTCTCTGTGGGCGATTGATGACGTGGCTACTCTCGAGTTCATGAAATGCTTTTATCAACACCTTGCAGAAGGTAAACCTGCAAGCGAGTCCCTGAACCTGGCAATGAAAAGCCTCAGAGAATCAGAAAAGTTCTGCGACATCAAATACTGGGCGCCCTTTTTGCTGATTGGAGATGACGTCACTCTTGACTTCATGGCAAAGGAAAGAGAAAATTTGAATATAAAATCACACAAATGAAAAATTGTTTTTTGTTTTCATCTCAAAAAGAATGAGACAGGAACTTGGAAGATTTAAATGTTTATCTAATTTGGCAATTTTACTTTTTGTTAAATGGAACTTGTGATGTGTAACGTTACTTTGGCGAAGAAATAAAAACAGAGTATTTAATGGTAGTTTGATCAGTGGAATTGCCTTTTTGTGTTACCTTTTTAAATTTAAATCTTTGCGAAGAGAACAAAATGAGTAAGGCTTCTGTGAGGAATGCCTACAGTAGTTGAAGGCGATTACGAGGTTTTCGGTTTTCCCCAAAATGACACTCAGCTCTATTCATGTATCACAATCAGTTGTATGGAAAACGATTTAAAGGTTTTTTTCTTGTACATAACCAGGAGCTTGTCCACCGGGTCCTAATTACCGTTTTACTCTAAGATTTTGATTAGCAAAGAAACAGTTCGTCATTTGCCAAAGCTGGCGAAATTTTAATTTCTAGAACTTTGAATTGCAAAATTTGCAGTAATATGTTCATTAAACTTAGTTGATTTTTCTACGTTATGAATTACTTTGTTACAACTTGCGATTATCTTCACAAGAAAAATTGATTATTTTTTTCAATTCATTTTAATGCAATGTAACTCTATCAGAGCCAAGATTGCCACTCCAAGCTTAATTTAAAGAATTAATCATCAGAGATGATGTTATTGAATTTACTGACCATATGTTAGAGATATAAGAATTACTTTTATGGGTGTAGCCAGCCTTTAGTCCCGTAGGCCCGGCCTACAATTGTTTTCCGCCCGCTTGACTTCTATATTATGACTCTTGCAAATGTTGAAACTATAATTGAAATGCCAATTATTTCAGCAAGTCAAAAAGCTGGTTACGTTCGTTTCAAAGAACCACGACTGAGAGGTTAAAATTTGTCCAGAGTTTACTGTAACTAAAGTTTCTGTAGCTATGACTTTTAATGTATGTGACGCAGAATTTGTTGTTTCTAGTAGGAAAATGTTTAGGCCAATGAATTCGAGAAGGAGTTCAAATAAGCCATCTAGTTCTCGATGGGATCTATTTTGGGGAAAAGGTTCATGAATAATATATTTGAAAATGTTCAGGGCTTCAGGGTAGAATTTTCAATTTTTGAAAATTCGCTGTTCAAATTTTTTTATTTCTCTAAATTTACCTAAGTAGAATTTGAAGATTCCCGATAATATCTTTCTTAGATTTAAGAATTTATACTTAATAGGTAATCAGAGTACGCTTTGTAATTAGGACCTGTTTTGTGGTCAAAAGTTTAAGAGACTGTATCACAGCTGTTTTAGAAGAGAGTTTTGTAAAATCAATCTTAATTTTGCAGATTTTCTTAACTACCATTGGTATATGCCGGTATAAAATGTAAAAGTTAACCTCGCACATGGTTGAATATAATGTAACGTAGGATTTTAAAAACAAGCTGGGACAGTTTTAACTTAGCATGCTTTATACAATGTCAGTGTATTTCGTGTGAAGTGTTTTGATGCTATTTTTATTTACAGTTGAAAATAATTGCTCATTTACCTTAGTTTAATTAACTCATCAACTCCCAAGTTCTGAAGAAAAATTCTCCCAAGAGATAAGAATGTTTCTTTGTTCCTTCACTCCGAGGATTTAGTGTTACATCACGTTTATATCAAAAAATTATCCTCCAGCTTAGATTTTCTCTAATTCTTACTGACACCATATTTTTCGGTGTATTAAAATACTGTGAGGAGAATTTAAATTATAATCAGTCTTGGGAGTAAACGGGTTCATTTAAGTGTCTCCGTTTAGCGCGTATTTTACTTAATGCCTTTGACAATTTAATGCAGTTTCTATTGTACCTTTTTATTTACTTCTTTGAGTAAAAGAAATATACAGTGTATAAAATACAAAAACCGCGTTAATATTCATTGTCTGTCTCCATATTCTAAGGATTCACGTGAGATGCAGAGAGAACAGATCCTTTGGGGACTTCAATGCTTGTTTTCACCCGCGCGCACCAAGTTGATAATGTGTGCAGCTGACAGTGACTAACATTTCATGTCTCAAGCCCCCACCCACTCAACAATTGCGCGTCGTCTCTTTGATTGTATCTCTTCCACTGTCTGTTGTTCTCCATATTGTCACACGGTTTTGAACGCCGACGGACGTGTTCATACTTTTGCGCCTTCTTTACCTTTTTCTTTACACAAATTTTAACATCTTTTCACATTTGCGCGTCCCTTTTTACTGCTTACTTTTGTTCCTTCCCTTTTTTTCATCGTAATTTTTCTTTATTCCCATCTTTACGCGCACTTCTCTCATCGCCCTCAACTTTATTCTTCTGCGGGCTTCATTAGACGCGACTATCTCCTTGTCTGTTTTAGTTTTCATTCGTCTGAATCCTCGTGCAACGTCATGCTTCTTACAACTCATATACCTCCTTATTCCCCCACAGTAGTTTTTATCATGTTTATTTTATCCACTTTAGGATGGTGTCCTCTTAATGTCATCCCTAGTAAAAATCTCAGTTTTCCTTTCGACTGATTCCCAGTCCACAGGGTCTCTCACTTTTAACTCTCACGTGCCAGTGCTTGCTCTCCTCAGTCCTCTCATCATAGTAGCAGTTGCGGAACAGCTCCCTCCAAGTTTCGGCGACATAATCAGTGCATTTTGTTGGAAACGAGTCCTTCAATGTCCAAATTAAGGCCTCTTCTATCATCTGATTGGGAATGGGTCAAATGGCGGCAGGCCAATCCAAAGACTCCACAGAGTCGCTAGCCGCCATCTCGGATTTGGGCTTAGAGGAGATCCTGGAAAAGAGTTTTGACAAAACAATAATTTAGAAAAGATAAGTTACTATTAATAGCGCTTAGAGAGATAGTCGATAACAACTTGAAAGATTCATTATGAGCAAGCACGTTCCGTCGATCATTCGACTCCATGTCTCCCAACATCGTAGAATAAATTCCTCGAATACACACGCCTATATGCCCCTCTCCCCCCTCCCTTCATTAACACTAGACATCCCTCTACTGCAACTTTTATCATTATACAGCACAGTACAACATTATACCCCTGACTAGCGCTATAAATCTGTCCGCGGACATTGCCTGTTCTAAGATGCGAAAACTGAGACCTTCGAGGGACAGGCAATGTCCAAGAACAAATATCCGTGCATATTTTTGCGCAAAATAGAGGCTATTGTGTTTTTTATCCTTCAAATATTTTGCAACGTACTTGAAAAATGTTTACGAATAGCTTACTGATTTGAATGACTAAAGGGGGTAATAAAGAGCGTTAGCTCTTCGTCAGAGCGATCGCAGAGTGCCAACGCTCGAAACGTGAGCTTTCAATTTACGTAATCAACCCCCATCTTGCCAGTTACACAAAGAAATCAAGAGACTGAGCAATACTTATAACAAGACACGCACACACACACACCACACACACCACACACACACACACGCACACACGCACACACGCACACACACACATATATATGGGTATCTGGGGCTTCACTTCCACTTCGTGTTTGCTTAGTTTGAATACGCATGCACCATGTCTTAATTTGCAGAGGATTACTCTCAATTTGCCATGATCATTACATACATCGGCACTAATATTCAGACCTTCAAAAACTGGCAGACGTTATTTGAGGAAGGTAGAGGAAACTCAGAAAAATAAAACGGTGACAACAAAAAAAGATCAAATTCTTAATGAAGGATTTTTATAATAACAGTGATAGTAATAGTAATGATAATACTACTGGTGAAAGTAATGACAATACTGATACTAATGTTAACAATAATGACAATGTTAATGATGATTATAATAAAATCACAATGGTAAAACTAACTATGATAATGATAATAATAGCAAAACTAATACTGACAATATTGATAATAATAATACTAATCATACTACTATCAATAATAATAATAAAATGATAATTATATCGATCACAACAGTAATAAAACGATGGCATTAACGTAAATATTATGTGCAAATTAAGGACTACCAAGCTTAAAATTGGCAAACTTTCACACTCCATATCTGAGCAGGACTCTTTTTGCATTGCTGATCACTTAAGTGTGTAGGAAGCTAGGAAAATGGCTCATTTAATTCTCGAGGTCTCTAAAGCTCATTTTGTCAGACACACATATAAGATGGCCAAATTGAAACAGATCTAGCTTGGAATTTGGTTCCTTTTTTTCTATCTTTCGAGACATATTTTGAAATGGTCTTTTAAAAGAAGCTCTAGCTGAACTGAGTCATTTTCTATTACTTTCTCTCAGGAGGTGGTGCTGTCCCAGGTGAATGCAAATCGTACAATGTTTTAAATGAGCCGGGCAGATATTGGAGCAGTACTGGACATCCTCTTTCATGCGATAAGAACCTTACCAGTGGCGGCTGGTACCGCTTCCAGGGTCCTGCTGGAAAAATGATGGCTACTCATTGTATACCAAAACAAAGTTCCAACAGCCGCATGGTCGGCTGGATCGGTGGTGGCGATCACCCCACTATAGCTTACCAGAAGGTCACGAGAACAGTATATATGCATCACAAGTCACAAGTCAAGTTGTCAGTTGTCAAGTTGTCAAGTTGTCAAGTTGTCAAGTTGTCTTGTCTTACCCTGGGAAGGATATACGTAACGTTAACTGTAGTGGATTCTACGTTTACAAACTGAAATCAACCACCACATGTTTCCAATGGTATTGTGGTGTTAATGGTAAGTGTCACATCAAGACCATAATTTTTTTTAGCTGTATTGCGTATAGCATTATTTTTTTTTTGCAGATTTATTTATTTTCATTTTTATTAATTTATTTAATGATTATTTGAACACGGTAAAAAAAACCACCAGGTAAAAAAAATTCCAATTCAATGACTAATATCCTAAGAACCTAAAAATCCTAATTCTAACATTGTTTTAACTTACAACAATGTGCCATTTAAAATCTTGACTTTCAGGGATGCCATGTTTAATAATTATGATTGAGAATGTGTTTAAATTTGTTCTACGAACCAGACTCTCTTATGTTACAGGCCCCAAGCTATTCCAAAGGATTGCGCCGCTATAAATAAAGCTATTTTTCATGTAGTTAGTTCTTGGAAAGGGGCAAACAAGTTTGTTTACCAAGTCCTTCAGAGGATTTTCTGATTCATTTCACTTTATAAATTTAGACGTGAGATATTCGGGAACAAGACCTTAAAAAGACCATCAAGGCGTTCTGAATTTAAGGTTGAGATTTCAAGTCTTTCCAACTGAGTTTGTAAAACAAGAAATCGGCATATACGTCATAGTTTGATGAAGTTATTAGACGCGCAGCACAGTTTTTGTAGTTTTTGTAGCTTGTTAGATAATTTTTTGCCACAATTACCCCAGATTAGGCCGCAGTAATCAAAGTGAGACTAAACTAGTGAGTTGTTTACATTAAGTCGAGTGGATTCGCTTTATGGCTTTATGGTCATTTTATACAGTTTATCAACGTAGGAATGCCACGCTTAATTTTCACCGATATATATTCCAAGGGATTTCACAGAGGAAACTTTTTCAATCGGAACATTATCTATTTAAAGTTTGAGTGTATCAGATAGAGTACTAAATCTTTGACTGGATACTGTTTTCTCATGGCTGGAGGTTGCCTGCGGGGTAGACTGGTATTCTCTCCGCCACCCCGTTTTTATTGGTGTTCATACACTTTGTAACGTGTGGGGGTGGGGTAAGGGGGGTGTAGGGGAATGTAAAGGACAGCTCGAGAAAGAAAAATGGTTAGATATTACATGTTGTACCATTTATTGCAAAAGTAGGCTTGAATGTCCACATTTCCGGGCAGAATAGATGTCTGGTAATACTGCTTTGATCCAAATTTCTTACATTAATTGTAAAATTGGGAAGTAAAACAAAATCAAGTTGAAAAGGTTACATATACAGTAGAGATACGGGCGGCTCTAAGTTCCAGTGATATGGTTTGGTCTTTCTTTTTAAAAACAGTGTTTCTCTTTATGCGGTTTTAATTGTTCTTAAGCAAGTTGATGAATAAAGAACACCCAGGCAAATAAAAGTGCAAAACAATCATGGCGTCCCAAGCTGTTTTATGGAATTTTTCCTATAATATTTAGGTAATTCTATCAATATCTAACGAAACTGTGGACATACCATGTTTTGGTAAGATTCAAAAGTACCTTTATCAGTGCTGATTTAGTATGAAAAATTGAAGCACTTATGATGCTTGTGGGTACACGTGGGCGCTTTAGTAGTTGGTTTACTCATGATTAGTTGGGCATTAAGCCATTAAGTAATTTCTTTGTTAGAATGAATTCGTCTTCAACAGATGAGAACGATGCATGTTCTACCAATCCTGGCTCAACTGCATGTATCTGTCCATCTGGTTATTCAGGCACTCCTTGTCGAGGTATGTGGGCTATAAAATTGATTGATGGTAGTCACTTCCCTCTAGGAAGCTTGGTTTAGAGCTTCATCGCTTAGAAAAAAATCGAAAAATAGTATTTTTCCCTCCCATTTGATAGTTTGTTTTTTGTTTTCGTACTTAGTGCAAATTTGAGTAAAGCTTCACATTTTAGATTTTAAGTGAATCCTAATGAAACGAGAAAGTTGAAATACTTTGGAAAGAAAGCCATTGGTCGTTAATGACGCTAAAGGATTAAAGGGGATGGCCTTTACGATTGATTTCTGCCCAGAATAAGGTTTTGTCCGATATCGATTATATCGCGATTTTTCCCATCTTCCGATTAAATAAGTTAAAAAGATAATTTCATGGAATTCCCACGGTTAGGAATTGACATAATTTCCTCATTAGTTCTTTTAACCATCTGCTTTGTCCTTGTCTTAGAAAGGACAAATTGTTTATTGGTTTGTTGTCTTTTCCTTGTCATTAGATTACGATGAATGTACCACAGGAAGCCATAATTGTCACTCACAAGCCACATGTACCAATACTCCTGGAGCCTTTACATGCTCTTGTAAAGTTGGTTTTACTGGCAACGGTGTATCTTGTAGCGGTAAGTTAGTTTTGACATCTCTTAAATCTCTCCAGGTTCCCTAAAGCGTCACGCTGAAAATGGCGATGAGGTCTCCTTATATGCAAGTTTAACAGCATACCATATTTGGACAAGAAAAACAACAATAGGTAAAAATGAAAAGCTTGAAAAAGGTGATGGGAATTACTGGTGTTACAGCCGCAACATTATTTCGAGAAATCCAAGGATCTTGGTATGTTAAGCAGACTAAATAAACCTCTCAAGATGCTAAAAAAAAAGTGGGGGTGGGAAGGGGGCGACTAGGAGAACAATGACAAGAGGCAGGAATTGATTATATATAACTGGCCTCTGTTGTGGAGTTATCTTTCAAAGGTAAGTGGTTTGACCAAAGGTAAAAATCAACTTGTCTCATACGGAAGACGGAGTGATTGTTCGAAAATTATTAAATAATGTTCACCTAAAACGAACGGAAGCAACTTGAAAATCCCACTTATGGCAGAACGCCGCTACAATTCCTTAATTGCTAGATTGCTTTTAATGTAGAGTTAGTGACTTAAGCTGTAAACTTTTCAGTGAAGAAATCATCATTCT
Organism: Pocillopora damicornis; assembly: GCF_964200805.1. Classification (NCBI taxonomy): domain Eukaryota; kingdom Metazoa; phylum Cnidaria; class Anthozoa; order Scleractinia; family Pocilloporidae; genus Pocillopora; species Pocillopora damicornis. Next base: position 9,131,817 of record NC_142676.1, read on the forward strand.
ATTGAACAGATATTGATAAGAGTGAGGTATTAGCGATATCAATCTACGCCACCCTTAGCTTGTTATCATTCTTTTAGATATCGACGAATGCACTGATGGTGCCCATGAATGTCACCAAGATGCCGATTGTGAAAACACAGAGGGTGAATTTACTTGTAGTTGCAAACAAGGCTTCACAGGAGATGGACGTCTATGCACAGGTAAAACATTCATACCCTCTGTTCTCCCTCCCGCTATTGGGCGCTTGTTTATCTTTGTCGACTAAAAAAGGGAAAAACTTCGTTTAAATATTTTGGCAGCCTATGTTCATCCCAGAGCTCAAAAAGTCTCTGAAAATGTGATTTTTTTTCCATTTCCACGCAAAAAGTTAGAGTTCTCAAAATGTTATAGTTTGTGTACACGAACTGATTACGTTTCCCTGGCGGCAGATGTTGATGAATGCACAGATGCCTCGCATAACTGTGATGCCAAAGCAGATTGTTCCAACACTTATGGCAGGTTCAACTGCACCTGTTTTGAAGGATATTCAGGAGATGGTGTTACATGTATTGGTATGATAGTTGTTATAAATACTTAATCTACAACTATGCAACCATACACAGTGTTCCTTAATATTTTTGATCGAGATGTCTCGACATTGAAAGTCTTTGTGGCTTTGCCGATACAGTTAATGCCCACAATTACTAAATGATCACCGAAAAAAGCAGGATAGCCAGCCGTATAAGAGAAACACTTATGGCAGGTTCAACTGCACCTGTTTTGAAGGATATTCAGGAGATGGCGTTACATGTATTGGTATGATAGTCATTATAAATACTTAATCTACAACCATGCAACCATATATATACAGTGTTCCTTAATATTTTTGATCGAGATGTCTCGACATTGAAAGTCTTTGTGGCTTTGTCGATGCAGTTCATGCCCATAATTACTAAATAATCACCAAAAAAGGCAGGATAGCCAGCCGTATAAAAGAAAAAAATAAACAAACAAACAAAAAATGAAGAGCACAAAAATACAAACAGGAAAAATAAAATTTTTTTTTACCGTTTACATCGGCATAATTTCCAAGGAGGTTTTTACCACCCCTTGAGTTTTCCAGGACAACCATTAACCTTACCCATGATACTGTATGGTATGTGGTCACGATTTAGAACTTTGAACTAAAAAAATACAATCCCACAGACATTGATGAGTGTACCACAGCAACGCACAACTGCCATGGTGTAGCTCACTGTTACAATAATAATGGATCATTCACCTGCGAGTGTAGGACTGATTACCGAGGAGACGGTATTTCTTGTGAGCCCTTAGGTAAGTGAGATAATTCTTCGTTTGACCATCATAAACTAGAACCGATAGTAACCCCCTACAAACGCCTATGAAAAGAAAAAACCTCGGAGGCATACAGGTTATCTCGCTTTAGTGTGATTGACTCATAAAAATGCGTTTAACCAGTTCATTGCATCTCGATCAACAGGAGATTTCCCAGTAACGATTAGGGATATATCCAAGGACAAATATTTGGCAACGACTGTCAAGCGGTCTGAAAAAAGTATCCATCAGGCAATCATCGAAGATCTTCCAGATAAACCTGTGTTGGAAAGTGTCATGGAATGGCGTTTAATCAGTGAACATGAGCTGGCAGCTTCTGAATCACCAGTGGGAACTTTAGTTAGTCAAGGAACTGCACAGTGGAACATAAATAGGCGATCCGTACCTTCTGGAAACTATCTAATAACATTTACTGTATCTATTAGAGTCGGTGATCCAGCATCCTCAGAAACTCTCAAGGCTTTTGATTACGGCTTTATCAAAGTTATTGCAGCTCCTTTGCGAGCCATAATCGATGGAGGAAGTAGCGTTCTTTGGGGTTCTAGAGACGCTGTTACAGTGGATGGATCCCTTAGCTATGATGGAGATGTTGGTCCTGGAAACTCTAGCGGGCTGAAATTTACCTGGTCCTGTTATCGTCTTGGAGATAATACTTCCGTCAGCAATAACTGCTTTGGTTCTTTCAAGGGAGACGTAACTCTAACATCCATAGAAATTATCCCTCGTCGGCTTAAAATAAGACACCCATACGTTCTCAGACTAACAGTGTCCAGAGATGATCAAAGTCATTTCGCCGAAATTATTTTTGAGATAGCAGCTGGCGAGATACCTCAAGTTAGCTTAAGGTATTTCAAAATGATTGTTTTATTCTATTCTTCCTCTCTTTCAGTCGTCTTCTATACACAGTCGTTCCGTTTTGTTAAACCCTTAAGAGTACATTACAAACTGCTGATTACAGTGGCTTTGTTCTACCTTCAACCAATCACACGCAAAGCTGAGGCCTATGTTGAATTGGCCCTAAGCAATGTTAAGTGTGTCAGGAAATTGACCTCTTTTGTAGATCATTGTTGTTGCTACTATTGTTTTCTCCTCAGATCGATGCAAAATGAATTATAACAATCAATCTACTTTAATTCTCCTATTTTCATGCAGGTGTTTCGTAGACTGTGGTAAAGTAGTGTCTGCTTCGAACAAGTTTCGAGTGACATCAGAGTGTCTCAATTCTCCCTGTATTGGTTCTGAGTATATATGGCAATTAATGAGGTTGAATGATGATTCAAAACAACTGGAGCGCATAGCTATCTTACCCAATATGACATCAACTGCAATAAATGCAACCAACATGATTATCAAAAAGAAATCCTTGCAGTCAAGCTCAAAATACGCCCTGAACCTGACTGTAATACCCCCCGGTGGTACAGCAGGATTTGCAGTGCTGGAGTTTGAGACAGCTGGACAGCCCCACAGTGGCTATTGCGTGCCATCAGCCGTTGTAGGTTTCTCTTTGGAAACAAAATTTTCATTTGAATGCTTTGAATGGCAAGATAAAAATAAACCACTATCTTACGAATTTCGCGTCGGAGACGAGCCAATATCCTATGGCACCTCTGCAAAATCTGTTTCAACAGTCTTACCCTCTGGATCACCGGAAAACGATTATCAGCTGTCCATCAACGTTATCATTAAGAATGCTGTTGGTGTGGCTGTTGTAAAGAAGCTCTCTGTAAAGGTAATAATAAAACTGTACGCCTCAGAAGAGGGTTTCTCTGAAAGGACCGTCAAATGTACAATAGGTACAGGTACAATAAAGTTGATGAACCACGAGTACTGGGAAAAGCACAGACGTAGGCGGATGAAACGGGTGGAAGAAGGAAAAGACGAATCAATGCAAAACAATAAAAAAAAGTAGTTTTGTTGATTTAGTGACTTTAGTGACCACGATTCGCTTTAAGTATAGGTGAATCTCAGCAAGCTGAGATTGCTGAACCAGTCGAAAGGCGCAAGATATTTTTGTAAAAAGAAAACTTTATTCCGCCATGTATTAAAGCCTTCTAACACTTGTCCTGTTTTCCAAAAGGTGGTGCCATCGACCCAACTCGATCCTTGCCGTTCACAGATAGAAGAAGTTTCTAGCAAGTTGAAAGGGTTTGTCATTGGGGATGACAGCGACTTGGATAAGTTTCTGAAGAAGGGTGAAATTAGTCAAGCCTCCCAACTTGCTATTACTGTCCTCCAATCAGCTAACGAGGAAACAAAGTGTGGGCAAACGCTAGGCCAAGATACCAAAACACTAGTGGGTCTACTTACCGTGATAATATTTTTTTCAAATTAGCTGTGGAGAGCTGTGTATTTTTTTGTTTCTATGCTTTTTTTCCCGATGATCTGCTTGTTTTTTAATGTCATCCACAAGTAAGCATCTCATACACTTATATACAAATTAGCTGTTGTATAGTTGATATTAATCTGAAGCATCAATTTCAAAATTTAGTTATCCCTTGTAAGCGTTTTTAACTCCTCAAAACTTTAGATACTTAATTTTCCGGCGTAGATTTCAAGTACGTTGGTGGAGAAGTTCACTTCCATAAAGCCGGAGGACCTTCAGATGTCTCGAACTGTAATGAGTGTAGTAAAACTAGCAGGTGGTAACCAAGAAGCCTCATCTTGTAATGACTGCGGTAATTCTGCGGTAAGAATCTTCACTTTTCCTCTTTTACACATAAACTGCGACGTATCAGAAAACACATGAATATTGTTATGATCGCAATCAAATGCCTTTCTTAAGAATGAAACTATGAAACTGACGGATGCCACAACAGAACTACTAAAGTCTGCCCTTGACGACTTAATAGAGGAACCATTTTCTGATGAACTGGAAGAATCGGCTGTGAGTATCACCACGTGTCTAAAAAACGTTCTAAAGTCTGCTCCAAGGTCGAACAAAGAAAGTGGCGATTCAAGGAAGAGCACTGAATCTGAGAAGGTATGACAAAAGTAAATTCACGAAATTAAGTAAACGAGATTGAGTTGTATTATGCCACCCTGTACAAGCCAAACTTAACTTCTACAATTATTTGCAGGAGGATGAGAGTGTTTGTGTGAAGATGAAATTGTGTGATCCAAACAAAAATATGTGACCCCTAAAAATAAGATATAGATTTAGCCAAGCCTAAAAGGGGAGCTCTTGTTAAATTATTTTCCATAAAGAAAGAAACGACAGTAAACCACTTCGCGCTAATACGAGAAATCGACATCACCGGTCGACTGAAGAGTATATACGTGAGGACAGTGAGTCAGAGAAACAATACGCCAGAACCGTATGGGTTTCTCTTATATCTTCTCTTTCAGTCGCCAGGTATGACTGCTTTCCCCAACGTTTTTCCCTAACATTCCCACCTCCTCTGATAAGCTTAGAAAATAAAAAAAAAAACATTTTCCACTTGTGTTTGAACCTGTTATTTTTTTTACCTTTTCTCTTTTAGCTATTCTTGTTTCATGATCGTCGACTGTCTGGAAATACCCGGTGACCTCTATTGTAACTGCAGATAATTTCCATGATCTAAGCCACTCTAATTACTGAAATACGAAATTTGTCTAACATGTTTTCTCACGTTGCGATGGTTTGATTTAAAGGAAGACAAGCTAGAACAACAAATATCATAATTAAAACTTGATGACAAAGAGAGGCTTAGGATTCAACAATAAAGACATGCAAAAAATTTGAGATAATACATGGTTTTACATCTCAGACCATGTTTGAAATGTCAATCCGTAATAAGTTATCTGGATTGGGCAGGGTGTGCGTGGGAATAGGCTCTCTTATCTGTATCATTAACTTGCTAATCGCTCCTGTTGCAAATGTTTTGATGAGGTTGTGCTATCAGGACAAAGGACTTGAGGATTTTTATAGGCGGTGACATTTTTCAAACCTGGAAACTATCATCGTGAAAAGCCAAACTTGTGCCTGGTAACTTATTCTTATTCTGATCAACTAGTTTTAAGGATACAATGTTTTATTAAATAACTGATGTATAGGCTGTGCATAAAACTTTAATTTGACTATACTTTTATAGCCAATTTCAAACCTAACATACAATAAATTGTTAGTAGGATCAGAGGAAAATTGATGTGCGATACATCTGCAGGAATTCAGGTAATTATTTTAGTTACATGAAGATTAACTGATACTAGGAGACCGAAGAATATTCAGAAGAATATAAAATTTGGCTGAAAAATCAGAATTCGGCACAGGCCGGATAAATAAGATTCTCAGAAAAGGAAATCTGCATTAATGAAAAAGCCAAATAAACTTTTTTAACACCTGCCTGTATTTGTATCGCATGTAGTAGAGTCATTTGACATATTGGTAATCCTGGTTTTAATTTTGAAAACCCACGCGCATGCAGATTTATTACAAACCTGTAGTTCAAGCCTGCAGTGACTACATATTTTTGATGCACACCTCAAAAGGAGAACAAATAAATTTCAAGTTTCTATTTATTCAGTTTTGGTGAATTTGAGTCAAACATTCATACGACGACAGATTCAAGAAATTTTCACAGCTAATTTACAGGGTTAGCCTACCTGGAACAATAACTTTCACGTACAAATGAAATCCCTGTTTTGCAAGAAAAAAAATAATCAAGAGTTGGTAGTTATCAACAACCTAGGGTCTGCCTTTAATTTAAAACTTAAGAGAGCGCTTAAATATAGAAATTTGCTCATGCGCAAAGGAACTATCTGTAGTAAGAGAGCAGGCTCCCCTTGCTTCATTTAAAAAATACCGAGGGTATCATCTTTCCACAAGGTCAGTGGACAATAATGAGAGTGAATGAGACTGATAGTGTCTATGTTATTTGAGCAAATATCCAGAGGAGGTTTAAAAGTAAGATATGGTCTGCATAACTCTCTTATTTTAAGTTATGAACTTATAAAGCTAAGACATTTATATTCTTGCTTTGTGCATTATGTGGTCATATGCCTTGTGACGAATTCCTCACATCAAAGTTATTTTTGGTATAAGCAATGGCAAGAAACACCATGCACTGTTACTATTTGAGCAATAGTATTTCATGCAATCTAAATAATAATATTCAAAGTTACAATGTGGTTACTTACACAGCCAAATTATATAATAACACAATTCCGAACGAAGGAAGTCAGGTTATTGACTCACCTGCTTCAACTTTTGAGTGCTTAGGGTGCAGAGAAATAGATACGGTAAACAATTACACTTAATACAAATCTGAAAGTTGAAAACCTAAAAGACACACATCACAATCATCAAACCCTATGCATCCTAGCAAAAATAGGGTTGTTAAGCGAAGAGGATGTGGCTCCATGCTTTGTGAGACAAATCATTTCCTGAAGCTCGAACGAATCGAGTAGAAAGCATTAAAATATGGCGCTGAAAAGTACCATGACCAAAAAATGAAATTCACTCCTCCCGCAGTAGGGCTAATACAATTTTATCTGTCAGATGTTTTGCACCACACACTTGAGGTCAGTAATTTAATTCTCAGATTTTTGACGGGTTCTCACATGAAAAATTGACAAACACAAATAACCGTGCTATAATTAATTTAAAGATGAACATCGCTGACTCAATCTAATTTTACTTCAATTTTAGGAAAGGCCATTACTTCGGTCTTAGGGTAAAACACACATCTTCCCTCCGCTGGTATCGTTGCTTTGCGAGTTGATCATAGATGCAGAATACTGAGAATTACTGTTAAACAACAACCTCACTGGTTTGATTTCCTGCTCAAAATATGGGTTACAAAGTATTTTCTTAAGCGGCTTACATCTATCACCTACGCGAGGCCTCCGTGTTATACCTAGCTGTGTGGTACGCTGCAATAAAGTTTAGCGTTCGAGTATGCTTACTTTATTATCCTTTGCCGGTGTCTCCTGGCGCACGCTAATTGGGTATCCAAGTTACTCACACAATCGCGCCTGCGCATTACCTTCTCCTTCACTCTTCCATTACGTAATGGCTAATGCCGTTCTCCGCGCATATGAAAAGTAGCAAATTGTTCAGTCGGTCGTTCGGTCGTCATAAGTCCAAATTTTTCGGCCTGATGGGTTACTAATCCTACTATTTCCGATAATTATAGGGCTACGCTGCGCGCACTGTGAGCTCAGCTATTATGACAAACATTATTAAACAAATAACACTTGCAAAGGCTTAGTCAAGGCTTAGCTAATTCCTCAGACATCACATTTAGTGGAAAATTTCATTAGGTTTTTTTTTTTTATTACAGAAGAGTGTGAAAAAAGCTGCTGAAAAATTGGACGCTATGAATAATGCATTTTTCACCCGTCTTGTTCCCTCTGAAAATCTTGTCTTGAAAACACCTGGCTTGACATCGACCCTTAAGAAGGTATCTGCTGACGGTATAAAGGGTCTTAACATGGAAGATGGACCAACAAAATTTAAACTACCAGGAAACCTACGGAATATGGTTGATGGAAACATTAATGCAAAGGTAAGGATTTTTAAAGTGTAGATAAACAACAAACCTCGCATTTCCAAATTGGATGTCATTTGAAAATATCTGTCAACGCTTTTAGCGTTGCATCAAAAGTTTGAACCTTTTGTTTAAAATTACTCTCCATACGCCACTCATTGCTCAGAAATTGTATTCGATCCAATAGCTTTGATAACTAAGTGTTTTGTAACACTATTTGAAGTTTCTCAGTTACAATGAATAGCTTACACATTCTCTACTGCAGTACTGTGAAAACGTCATGCACATAAACTCTGAAATGTTTCCCAAATACACTACATTATCAAATAATACGTGGTATATATATTGAAGCAGGTTAAGGTTCTCTTTTGATAAATTTCGTTTAATATTTTTGCCTTAAATCAGCAGGATATTGATTCTTAAAGTGTGAAAATACTGGTTTAATCAACTGAAGTGGTAACCTCGGGGAGTTTCTAAAGCGGAGAGTTTCTAAAGCTGATTTTTCGAGGGTCAGCCCTCCGTCAGAGCAAATAGTCTTGCTAGTAAATTACGCCTTTTACTTGAAAGAGTATAACTTCCGTGTTTTTGCAGATGAAAAGTGCTGACTTTAATCCGTTCTCTTGGGACAATAGCAGCAAGAAAGTCCAGTCCAGTGTCATTAGCCTCGAGCTTCAAACGGAAAATGCAACAAGACTGAATGTTTCAAACCTCGATGATTACATTGAAATAGTTATACCTATTTCCACCCCTCCTTCAAATACCAGCAACGGATCAGAGCATTATTTTCTAAAGCCAAACAAACTGACTGTGAGGAGGTATTACGCAGACCTAGCAGATGTACCTGTTTCCATCAGGCTGGGAGTGGCAAAAGAGGAGACATTAGTTAAGATGCTTATGAAATTTGCGTCAAGACCCACCACAGAGGACTTTGACCTCAACTTTACGCTAAAGCTCACGTCAAAGTGCGGAAATGTGACAAAGAGCGAGGCCAAAGAAACTTTGTGTATTCCAGAAGAGAGAATAATTACCGTACTTCCTATCGAACCAAGTCACATTTACATAGGTTTATTATTGGAAGAATCGAAAAATGCAAGCAAAAATTCCAGAGAGAAACGGTCATGCTTCGGGCATGGTCGCCAGAGACGATCATGCGTTGGCGTCAAAGATCCACCTCCGAAAGGGATCCTTCAGACGATTTTACCTCAATATAACCCACAAACTGATGTCAACTATACGTTGACCATAACCCAGTCAAGTTGTTTGTATTGGTCTGAAAAGGAGGAAAAATGAACATCCGATGGTTGCAAAGTAAGTATATGAATCCAGTTATGATTACAAATAATGACTTATAAAGGGAGAATCGACCACATTATCCTGCAAAGTGAGCTAAATTTCGGTACGAAATCTATAAACATGTACTGATGGCACCTATTTCTTACATTTCCTTGGCAGGTCGACGTGGGCTCTAACACCACGCATCTCAAATGCCTCTGCAACCATCTGACGTCTTTCGGCGGAAACTTCATTCAAGCTCCCAATCCCATTGACTTCGACAAAGTTTTCACGGAGTTTGCGCGACTTAGCGAGTCGGGCAACATTTCAGTGCTTGTGACAATTGCATTTGCGTTCCTTATTTACTTTGTAGCTCTTATATTTGCAAGGAGGGCTGACAAAAGAGATCAAAGCAAGGTATGCATTTAAATTTTGCATGTAATATTTACGCACAAATCATCCTGCAGTAGTAATACAGTTAAGAGCTTACGATGAGAAAATCAGTAGTCTTGCGTTCTTTCTTCCTTTCTTTTCTTTTCTCATTACGCTGTGTACCAAAGTGCAGCTTTTTCTTTACACTTATCTCTTTATCGCCCTTAAATCCAAAGATATTGAAGATTCTGTCAAGCGATGTGAATGGAAATTAAACTGTCTTTTATGTAGGTGTTTTCGCTGGACATTTTAATAGTTTGGGTGGAGAAAATAATACAAAGTTGTATCTCCCAGTATCAGCCCAATGATGTAACTATTTTTATGGGACCACCACCGGGTTAACAAAGTAAACTATGTTGTAATTACTTGTTTTCGCAGATTTTCCCACCGCCACAGATAAATCTTGTTGAAGAAGGAACGTACTACTACGACATGGTTATCAGCACTGGTGTTTGGAGAGACTCGGCTACAACGGCAAACGTAACGATTAGCATAAAAGGAGACAACAATGAACATGATCTCATCACTCTTCAAAAACATGGTGATTTACAGGAAGTTTTTAGTCGAGGAAGTATAAATGGTTTTGTTCTTGTTACAAACGAGTCATTAGGAAATCTAAACGAAATAACTTTGGAACACGATAATTCAGGAGAAAGTCCATCTTGGTTTGTAGAAACAGTGGTAATCAGAGACAGACACACAGAAGAAAGCTGGGTGTTCCCCATAAATAGATGGCTCGCACTCGAAAAAGACGATGGGCAAATAGAAATTAGTATAAAAAGCAAAGCAGCTACATCCTTTTCGGCGGATGTGAGATCGCGCTTTGGGAGAAAGATAGCTGACAGCCATTTGTGGATGTCAGTCTTTGGTAAAGCGTGCAGTAGTACATTCACGCGTGTGCAAAGAGTGTCGTGTTGTCTTTCAATTCTCTTCAGTGCAATGATAGCCAATGCCATGTTTTATAATATTGGCGGGGAGTCAGCGGGAGCAATACAAATTTGACCTTTTAAGTTCTCCTGGAGACAAATAGTCGTTGGGGTACAGAGTGCTATAATAGTCGCACCTGTAAATATACTTATCTTGTTTCTGTTTAAGTCCAGTAGAACAAAGGAGAAGAAAGAAGACAAATATAAAGATTCATTTCAGGCACAACAACTCGTCGATGAAGTAAATGGTCAAGGCTGTATGCTGCCATATTTCTGTGTATACATCGCTTGGTTTCTCTGCTTTGTCACCACTATGACAGCAGCAACATTTACGTTATTTTACAGTTTAATGTGGGGTAAGTAAGTCGCTGAGCAGTGGCTGGCCTCCATTCTTATTTCCAATGGACAAGACGTTTTTGTCATGCAGCCAACAAAGGTCATGTTAGCAGTTATTTTAGTTTCCTTTCTTATGACTAGAAACAAACAGGATGATGTGGAAGAGGGATTTGTTAAAGAGGGTGAACTCCAAAACGATGATGTGGATATTTTGAGTGACAATCCTAAAGAACGCTTTAAACAGAGCCTCATGGAGAAAATGCGCATACAAAGCAGAAAAGAGGCTCGGTTAGCAAGTACGGCGAGGGAAATTGTCCTCCATTTGTTATTTGTGTTTCTGCTGTCAGTAGTTTCCTATGGCAACAAGAATGAGAATCGTTTCTTGATGACAACAGAGATGAAAAATATTTTCGCAAGCTTTGATCTGGTATGAACCACTTTTTTATATCTTTTAAAATTGAAAATCGATGAAATTAACGATCACAGTGATAGTGATGATAACGATACAGCTATGATGGTGATAGTGGCGCTAATGATGATGATATCGATATTTGAGGTAGTAATAATGATAGAAATAACGATAACGATGATAAGTAATGGCAACTAAATTGAGTGGAGTCCAATTCGGTCTGTAATCATGGAGTGATTTATTGCTTACGAGTATGATTACTAAGTGAATGGGACCAAACAAATTTCTGTCCGCACAAATTATGACTAAAGTAGAGAAAAAATTCAGCATCTATGATAACTTCTCAAAAAAAAAGAGCAAACAAAGAGAGAAGCAAACATTAGTTTTATCCCAAGAAATGCGCGGCAACGGCGTGCACACATGACGCGTCCAATTATACAGGCAAGTCGCGCACACTGCCCAAAACATTTATGCAATTGTAAGCATGACGCGTACATTGTCCTAGTTAATACTCACATCGGGATAATGAGAACCAATCAAATTCGATAGTTCTGTTAAATAGAGTCTTGATTACAATGATCATGATGACATTTATTTCATAATGACTGAAGAGGTGTACTGAAGAAGTGAACGGTGTAGTCGCAGTGTGTTTGGGACGGGTACTTGAGAGACCTGATCAGACAAGGCTAATGGAGCCTGCTAATACTCATGTTAGTTCGCTTTTTTCAGTTCCTACCCTTTTCAATCGTTTTTTGATTAGAAGAGGCCTCGTAATAGGCTAACATAAGTAAAGGCGGCAATATTAAATGCAATGTGGAAGCTTGGTTATGTTAAGTTTCTGAATAACATATCAATCCCTTTCATTTAACTTCACCTATAATACAAGTAAATATTTAGTTCCTCAGTCCAGTTATGTAAACTTCTTTTTGTGTTCCGTGTTAAGGTGAATGATTCCCAGAGACTGTCGAGATGGCTGGCGAAGCAGTTTCTACCAAACGTATACAACCAAGACTGGTATAATGGCCTCGAAGAGCCAAATGATGTTTACATCGCTAATAAGATGTCCATATCGATTGGCATGCCTTGGATGCGACAGCTAAGAATTCATAAAAGTGCGTTTGGTTATAATTATAGTTGAATAAATTGCAAAACTATTTTTACATAATTAACTTTTTCCCGATCCGTTTCATACTTCTATGATTCCTATTTTTTGTATTCTGAAGGTCGTTGTGAGTCACTTTCTGAAACTATACCAGACTGCTACTACGACTATTCTCCAGAGATAGAGGACACAACAGAGTTGAGTCTTCCAGGCTGGCGGCCACTTCCCTTAAATACATCCTGGCCAAAGGCACTTCGAATTTGTCCAAAACCCTGGCGTTACCAGACAGCTGAAACGCTGGACACTGATCCTGTAAAAGCCGTGTACAACAATTATGGAGGAGGTGGCTACGTAGCTGTCTTGGGATATGATGAGCAAACAGCACGTGGCGTTTTAGATGAAACCATTGGCCATGGATGGCTTGATCGAAATACTCGTTCAGTAATCGTGGAGTTTGCAGCGTTCAATTTTAATACGAATTTAATTAGCATTACAACGTTTATTTACGAAATGATTGCGGCTGGTGCAGCCTACACAGTTATGAAGGTGGACACTCTCGAGTTGTACAGCACGGAGTCGGGGGCTCTCATGTTCTATCTCATCTGTCAGTTTTTATTCTTGGCAGTGGTGCTATTCTACCTCATCATGATGATGTTTCACCTTTACAGTCAACGGTTGGGATTTTTTAAGTCTATCTGGAATATGGTTGATTTCTTGATGATCATCTCTTCTACAATGTCCGTGGTGTGCTACATGATCAGAGCCAAGAAAATCTTAAACAGCATCAATGCAATAAAAAAAAATCCTTTCGAAATAATTCATTTTCATTCTGCTTTAAGTTGGGCTAACTGGGAAAATGTCTCTATTGCTCTTGCGATTTTTATGGTTACAGTGAAGCTTTTAAATCTTATTCGTTTTAACCCTTATGTCATATACTTGTTCTCGTCTTTCCGACAATCTGTAAGCTGCCAACTGTCATATTTGGTTTTCTTTGCCATAGTATTTAACGCGTTTGTTATATCAGGAATGCAGCTTTTAGGAGGAGTAGTTTATCATTACTCTAGTTATCTGCATGCTGCCATTTCGCAATTTGAATTTCTGTTGGGAAAGGCAGTCCCAATTGCTGATCTTCGCAAAGATAAACCTTTTATCGGTCCAACTTTTGTTCTTTTGTTCATGTTAATGATGACGATATTTCTTATGAATATGTTGGTATCTATCCTGAACGAATCCTACACTGACGCCAAAGATAACGCAGAAGAAAGTTCAGAAGAGCTTGAAATGGCGCATTTCATTGGGGAGCGTTTCATGAACTTATTCCAAGAAGGAAAAAGGGGACCAGAATTGAAATTATTTTGTGACGAAACAACTTTTGTCAACATGTGTCGTTCCGACGCAGAACCGTTCTGTTTAAACTCTCAAAGTCTCCTTAATTGTACGGAGGAACGGTTGGGAAAATTAGATAAAAGAATAAGCGCAGTCATGAGACGCACAGAGAACATCGATGGTGACGAACTAGAGGAGGAGGAAGAGTTTAATTATCTCCTCGTCTCATTGATTAATTCTCATTAGTATTAATTTACGTTTACCTTCATTTTGAGCCGACTTTCAGATCTCGATTCTTGATAGCTTCTGTTCTTTAAGTGTGAAGTAGTGACATAATTTTGTTAGTGGACAAGCACGATCATCTCCACAACAGGAACCTAGAACAAGTTCGAGTTTTTTTTTGTTTTTTTTTTTCGGTTTTTGATTCCCTCATAATAACATGCTTTTGGTTCTCATACAGCTCCGGATTATACGGCTCACAATCGCAACGGTACTTATCGAATGCTAACATGATTTTTCTAGCTAAGATACTTGAAATCTGAAACTGAGTAAAGCAAGTCCATGCTCCATGAAATGTTTTCTTTATGTATTAAACGGTCACCCGTAGAGAATGACGGGGAGACCGCGCAAGGCCATTTTATACCTTAATTGACCACTGATTTCCAAAACCTTGCTCACAAATACTACAAACACTGAATTCGGGAGAGAAATATGCATGAATTTTACTTCAAATATATATTTATTGGAGTGTTTCTACTTTAACACCTCTGAGTCACAGCAATAAAGTGACGAGAATAGAGGAAATGACCACCGACTACAAAAGTTCTTCAACAATTATTCCTTGTCAGCCACTTGTCCAGAGATGTGTAGAGAACAGTGTGGAGAATATGCATACTGATGTTAGGGTGTGAAGAGTAAACAAAAAGAACATCACAGTGACAATCATAAGGCTTTTTTAATCTACTGCAACTAAATAAAAAAATATATAGCATGCAGCATGCCAAAATGGTATTTTGTGATCAAAACGATGAACTTACTTTCCTTTCTCGCACTGTTCCTTGCAAGAGGAGAAGGGACCTACTGAAACTGTGATAAAGGAAACTTAATGAGCTTAAGCTTGAGGAAGGTTGATCAATTATTTCATAGCGGATTACCTGGTGCTTGTTGTGGTTGCGGAGGCGCGGTTCTGTTAACCAAAGCAATGAGTTTTTCCAGTTTTGTTTCAAGCGCTTTTATGGCCTTGCTGACATTAGAGTCTTGATTTAAGTCACAGTTACAAACCAACACCTTGTCGCAGTGATTAATGTTGACAGATGGTGTTTCGTTACCGCTTATGAGCAACGAAGATCTCGCAACATGTAACAGGGCAACGCATATCACGAAATCAGCGATAAAACAAACTGGAAATGAATAGCGCATTTTGAGGATCTTTTGCAAACACTCTATGTCTCAACTTGTGTAGGACTGTAAACTCTGATCGATGCTGAAATATTACAGTTTCAGCATTGGGCTTATTTCGTTTCAGATAAACAAAATATGTGATATAACACCTTTTTTGGCATTGGTAATTTGGGGGAGATATTCTCGGTATAAGATCTTTTTGTTTAAGTGAAGAGACACAAATAAGCGAACAGTATGAAAAGGTCTCAAATAGCGTGGATCTCCGCAAGAAATTGCATCGACCGTCTAAAAAAGAATGAAATGTGTTACTGATTTAACTGAGAACTTTCTAATTCTGACTTTATCGTATCTGTTAATTAATGTACTCTGAGTCCCAGTCAGCCGTGTAATTAGTTGGGGGGGAATCAGCCATAATTGATTGACAGGCACTAAGGGGAGGGGGGGGCATAAAAAACAAGGAGAGGTTTGAAGTCGTGAGATCAATTTATTATATTTTCGATGACCTTGTATTTTTTAGCTTCGTTTCTGTTGTTGTTGGCAGTTTCTGGAACAACAGGGACCGCGCAGAGGTCGAGAGGAAATCAAAGGTCTCTTTAATTTTCCCCTGAGGTGGCCGGTTCACCAGGAAGAAAAAGGAGATCGTTTGGTCCAATAACGTTGGTCTGTAGAGATTATCAAGCTAATAACTGAGAAGATTGTGCCCTTTGGTTCATCAGTGACAGCATTAATCATTTCAAATCTGTATTTCTCGGTCCAAGCGACACTAAAAATAGTTCCTTTGTAATTTTGTAGGCACTTTCTATAGCATTTTATTGTCAAGGGAAATAAATCTCAAGGCTCAAATCCAACATAACGTTCGAGCACGTGAAAGACTCCCTGGAAAAAGGTAAATTTTTGGAAATTGATTGTGATGAAATCCCTGCTCCGTTTGCTGTACTGCAGGGATACTGAGTGGTGCAAAATCTCTACTTGGTGATGATTTTCGCGTGAGTCGTACAAATAAATTGCTACTGTGGCGACTGGGTTACATGTTGTACTGCCGCTGACGAGTTGCGATTTCTGCTCTTAGGTTCTCAGTGTTTACGAGCGTTCAATCGAGGTTTTATTCTTCCTTTTTGGTTGTTTTTACTAAGAATGCGCGGAAACCTGCTGATATATCGAAAAATGTCTATTTCTCGTCTTCTTTGGGGCGACCGATGGAAACTACATGGAGAAATACAGCCGACTTCAACATGTTTTAAATGACATACAAGTATAACAGTGTATCTTCAGAGGACTTCAGATCGCTCAAATTCCTATGAAAGAAGGTGCAACACTCGGAATCTGGACGATATGAGATTTCTCTTCGAGATATTGCTCATAAGATAACATTCTTTCAAAGCCTTGCGCGTTTCATTTTTCTGAAAAATTTGTTGTTGAGAACATTAGATGTAAACATCGCCAAATTATGCAATATCTGATTTTTGAGCTTTGTTCGCGAATTGCCCCTATAAAAAGTAGAGGCAGACCCGCAGAGATTTTTATATATTTAAAAACTAGAATATTATAACCAGCTAGGTGGGTAGTTTTAGTTCCAGAATCGGTGTACTTTTGGAGAAATTCGGATAGACGTTTTCCCTGTTTTACCCGACAACAAAAATTACTGAAACTGTACGGAGATAAATAATCTATTGGTTTGTTCACATTCACTCTCAGGGAAAATTAAAAGTATCGAAGTAAAGAAAAATGATGTTTCTATATATGGTAGACGTGCCAATTTGTTATTTTGTATTTAGCTTGAGATAGAGAAATAAACATTTTACTCTTTTTTTGCGACCCTTTTTTATGAAAATGAGGCCCCAGGCCTCGAACAAGCAGCCTTGTTACCATGGCAACAAGAGTGCTGCGACCTTTAAAAAGGGCATTTTTGTGCATCCCCCTGAGTGCCTAACTGCATGCAAAATTTGAAGGGGGTTAGAAAATTTTCATTTCCCAAGATGTTTGGTTCTTACAGAGACTTGTTCTTAATCATGCAACTTCTAACATATAAAAGTCGTGAATATCTCTTCCCCTTTTGGCCCCATAGGTTTTGTTTTGACGGTCTCTTTCTATTATTTTCCCATTCTCTAATAACCAAAATATCCAATCCTTTAGCTCTTCAAATATTTCTCTAGCCATTGTTCTTCTCTCCAAAATGTTTCGCTAGGTCTGTGCTCTTAACAAAAGTGCTTCATGAAACATTACACCTCCTGAACCCGTGCCACTATGAAACAATGATATCATCAATTCCTACCCCTTCTAACGTGCTTCTTCTCTTGTGCTTCTTTTCGGACAATCGTTGTTAATATGCCCTTGCGATAGAAGATTGAAAACGTGGCGGAGAAAAAGTTGGCTAGTACATGGATCATGTTGGCAGAGCTCAAATTAAATATGAATATTCAAAACTTCGACAGATTATTAGATAACTTAACTTGCAATAGCTTCAATTTTAGCCTACTAGTTTGCTTTTAGATGTATATATTGGTCAAGAAAAATCTTAGTTTGCCTTTCCGTACGGTAATCTGAATCAAGTAGTTCAATGCGCCCGATTAATGCACCAGTTCACTCATTAAAGAATCAAAGTAAACAATTGTAAAAAATACCTAAGACCTCATCCTACCTGAAAAAATAATGCATTTGAAGTTTTAACTTATGGGAAATGCCAATTATAAAGCTAACCATTGCATTTCCTCAAATGTGATTGGTGCAGTAGCTGCTTTATTGATCACTTATCATTACGTACAGTTGCAATCGGACAGTGTTATCGGGCAGTTGACTGCAATCGGACACCTGTAATCGTACATTTCAAACAGCCAATCAAACTAAGTCTTTTCAGCTAAGTCTACCAATTGAACACAATTGAATAAAATAACCATAGCAGCAACCACTTACTAAGCTACTACTGGAAAAAAGAAGAAAAAAAAAAGACTGAGGAATTTCCAAAACAGTGGAATTTGATACTTTAGACATGGTCTCTACCGGAGATGTTTGGCCTAAATGTATTTTTTTCCTAAAATTGTAACGGTTATGATTGATTATGATTAATCGTGTCGTCCTATTCTATGTGTAATCATACTCGTGATCGACAAATTGAATTCCCGCTTCGCGGTTGTCCGATTTTTGTTTATCACTCATATGATTACAGACGAATTGGATTCCACTCGGTCCTCTCACCACTATAAACTATTTGTAAAGCGGAAAATGTAAGACTAATATGATCTACGTTAAAATTCTTGCCACAATGTTTCTAATTAAGTTACCTCATTTAGGCCTGCAAATGAAAAAGCATCGAAAACATGACATCATCTCTAGAGCTGTCAAACTAGTATTTTGGACTTCCGCGTCAACTTCACTGGATTGATAGGAGTTTTAATTGTTGTTAGTCGGCACAAGCCGACCCAAAGCAAACTACTATCATACAATCAACACAGGGAAAACAACCCAAAAGGCAAAATACAAGTGGAGGCTAAGCTTGTTTATTGGTTTTTTTAAATTATATTTTTATTTCATTAAGTTTTTATTTTACTGATTTTTTTTCCTGATATTCGATATCTTGGCAAAAGGCGGAACTATTCTTAAAACATATCAGTTTAATAAAAACCATGGTATTTTGATATACAGTCGAACCCATATCAAGCAGCACCATATTAAGCGGTCATCCAGTATTAAACGATCGGTCGTCAGACTCCAGAGTTTTTATTCAGTTATCACTGTAATTTTTATCCATACTGAGCGGTCTCGGCTATTAAGCGGCGGTAAACGCTTTAGAGTGAGTCTCAACGGCCTGTTTTATTTTACTTAATGTAGAGAGAAATAAGATGTGAATCACTCTTAGAGGCTAAAGGGTTGAATATTGTGTGACTCAGAGGTGTTATTGTAGAGACAAATAAGATGTGAATCACTCTTAGGGGCTAAAGGGTTGAATATTGTGTGACTCAGAGGTGTTATTGTAGAGACAAATAAGATGTGAATCACTCTTAGAGGCTAAAGGGTTGAATATTGTGTGACTCAGAGGTGTTATTGTAGAGACAAATAAGATGTGAATCACTCTTAGGGGCTAAAGGGTTGAATATTGTGTGACTCAGAGGTGTTATTGTAGAGACAAATAAGATGTGAATCACTCTTAGGGGCTAAAGGGTTGAATATTGTGTGACTCAGAGGTGTTATTGTAGAGACAAATAAGATGTGAATCACTCTTAGGGGCTAAAGGGTTGAGTATTGTGTGACTCAGAGGTGTTATTGTAGAGACAAATAAGATGTGAATCACTCTTAGGGGCTAAAGGGTTGAATATTGTGTGACTCAGAGGTGTTATTGTAGAGACAAATAAGATGTGAATCACTCTTAGGGGCTAAAGGGTTGAGTATTGTGTGACTCAGAGGTGTTATTGTAGAGACAAATAAGATGTGAATCACTCTTAGGGGCTAAAGGGTTGAATATTGTGTGACTCAGAGGTGTTATTGTAGAGACAAGTAAGATGTGAATCACTCTTAGGGGCTAAAGGGTTGAATATTGTGTGACTCAGAGGTGTTATTGTAGAGACAAATAAGATGTGAATCACTCTTAGGGGCTAAAGGGTTGAATATTGTGCGACTCAGAGGTGTTATTGTAGAGAGAAATAAGATGTGAATCACTCTTAGGGGCTAAAGGGTTGAATATTGTGTGACTCAGAGGTGTTATTGTAGAGACAAATAAGATGTGAATCACTCTTAGAGGCTAAAGGGTTGAATATTGTGTGACTCAGAGGTGTTATTGTAGAGAGAAATAAGATGTGAATCACTCTTAGAGGCTAAAGGGTTGAATATTGTGTGACTCAGAGGTGTTATTGTAGAGACAAATAAGATGTGAATCACTCTTAGAGGCTAAAGGGTTGAATATTGTGTGACTCAGAGGTGTTATTGTAGAGAGAAATAAGATGTGAATCACTCTTAGAGGCTAAAGGGTTGAATATTGTGTGACTCAGAGGTGTTATTGTAGAGACAAATAAGATGTGAATCACTCTTAGAGGCTAAAGGGTTGAATATTGTGTGACTCAGAGGTGTTATTGTAGAGACAAATAAGATGTGAATCACTCTTAGGGGCTAAAGGGTTGAATATTGTGCGACTCAGAGGTGTTATTGTAGAGACAAATAAGATGTGAATCACTCTTAGGGGCTAAAGGGTTGAATACAACGACAGTTCATAGATTAGAGAAATAATTCCACAGCAGAAGAATGAGAAAATTTGGCGTATCATAATTTCACCACCACTAAAAGAAAAGTAAGAAATTTTCCAAATGAAACGTAAAGGCCTCTTGACACTCGAAGGGCCAAACTCAGTCTTATAGAGAATTTACTAGTGATTTATAATGACCATATCAAACGAAGTAAAAGAGTACTTAAGGGACATCCAATCTCATTTATTAGCTCTTTTATTCTTAAAAGTAACTTTAAAAAACGTAATCTTTTTACTTTTGAGAAAAATAGAAATCTGCTCTACCTATTTAGTTGAAGCAAATGGAGACTTTCTAGTTAAACGTTGGCTTCGGAGCGGCGTGTCGCGGTTGTAAGCTGCGGTAGAATTTTGCTATTGTTCGCGATGCACGATGAAAACAAACGTGTGTGTCACGTGGAGCAAAGAAGAGTGTCTACCTCGGCACTGAGTAAAATGGCTCACTAGCGAGTGAAATAGCACGCAGTCTACGGTAGCCGTGTCTGCGCCTTTGTGCTTCTCTCGCCCTGCAATCTAGCCGCAAGCATTTAAGCAAAGCTTGGAAGAAAATCACAGGTCATTCGCAAATTTTCAGTTGAGGTAGTCGTCTTTGTATTTCTATATCGCACGCGCGTCTTTTTGCGCACGTGTCAGGTTGAGCAATCATTTAAAATCATTTAAAGCAGCAAAACTGCAAAAAAAAATTATAAAATCGATCAAAACCGAAAACTGCATGAGATCCTCGCCGTCTCTCCTCTACTCGTTTAAAAAGGGGGGGGACGCGGATGCCTATGTTATTTCACCTAAAAGAAGTTATTTTAGTAACATTTGGTTTGTCATGCATTCCTATCAATAACATTTGCCTTTGGAGCCTCATTCGAGATCAGTGGAGGTGCATAATTGTTTCTCAGATCGATCCCAAATAGGAAAAAACCGAAAACCGCATCGAATACCAAATCCCAAAACCCGTAAGTATTTTGGTCTAAACCGAAAAGCAAATGCTAAAACACCGAGAAAACGATAAAACAAATAGCCAAAACCGCAAAACCGAAAATCCCAGCACTTCCCTGGTTGAGACAAAGACTTGTGCATGCCACACAGAAGGTGTCAGGCCAGTCTTTGTTTTGCCCGTGTAATCCACCTTACTCCATGCGCATTTCGCATGAGATGCGCTGATCCAAATTGTTTCTAATTTGCGTTGGCTGTCAGAAATTACCTATTTCATTTCTGGCACACTCCTGAAGTAGTTAACATTTTGCTGAAGTGGATGTCTGCGCGTTTGTTTTATGCTTGGTAAGCTTAGCGGTGACGAGATGTTGAGAAAATAAAGATTAGCATTTTTTTTTTGGAGTCATGTTTTTTGTCACTTTTTCGATGTTATAGCTCTCTTCAGCTGTCTGCTAATTACAAAAGACAAATGCTTTTTTTTTCTTTGGCGACATTTCGAAATAAGAAATGTCGGCAAAGAAATCTGCAAAATACTTTTACAACCCTACAACCACTGTTTCACTCATCAAAACTTTTCCTTCAGGAATTTTTTTATTCCTCGTCTGCCATCGTTTTCGCTTGTTCGTTTCTGACTTTCTAAACTGATAAAACGAAATAAATAGTCGTCAATTTATCTTTTATTCTTTTAATATTATTGATAACAATTTTATTTCTTATTCCTTTCCTTTAAGGCCAAGACGAAGCCAAGTGTACCTTCTGAGGTTTGGTTCACAGGAGATTGCTGTTTACTGTCACATGGGAAGCTTTGGGTGTGGAGGTAGAGGATGGACGCTGGCCATGAAGATTGATGGCACAAAGGTAAAATACATATGCTCCACCAACAAGTCAATAGGGGTATTTCATCAAAATGAAGAAGATGTTTATGTATTTTTCATTCTTAACTCAGCGTACTTTCCATTATGAATCGCACTTCTAAAACGACAGAAATACCTTTAATCTTATTGGAGCCAAGACTGGCTTCGACTTACAAGAAACAAAATTGCCGACTTACTGGAACACGTACTTCTCAAAGATCTGTCTCGGTATGAGAATCGGCCATCAGAACAGGTTTATCAACAGGCACGCTAACTCTCTTTACTCAAGGATCGCTCATATAAAATACCGCGCCACCTAACTGGGTCGTTACACTTGAAGGAGACTGATTGGTTCGGACGCCTCCTTACAGCGCAACTGTAATAGGGAAGGATTCAATGCTAGGGCATCTGCAGATTATTACACAGCACGAATTGGCATCATTGCTAACAACGAAAACGATTGCAGCTCCTGTAATTCTAGAATTGCATTTGGTATAGGAGGATCTAATGATGACTCAAACACCTGTGGAAACGAGGCGATTGCTGCGGCAGATAATGGAGACAAACACATCTTGCAAAGACATTGAAGTCACGCAATGTGACTGACTACCCCTACAACTTTTATTATTATTATTATTATTATTATTTTAATTGATGGTTTTCTCTGTCACTCAAATAAAATCTGAAATCAAAACTACTAAATACCTGACGCCAAAAAAGTCAGCTATTGTAAAATACTGATGATAAATAATTTTCTTAAGTCTCAGGACTAAGGTTTTCCCCTGATGAGTTACTCACCAAAAATGTCTGACATAGATTTATAGAGCTTAGTAAAGGGACGCCATGTCGGTGCCCATCCAAGGGGCGGCCATGAGGTAATATAAACATCCGTTGTTTTCTTTCGTAACTTAAGAGATTATTTATCCCGTGTGAACCTGCAAGCATTCGTTTAAACACATTTTGTAATGTTGCGAATGCTCAAAATGAAATGTTATTATAGAAACGTATTAGCTCCCCGGGCCACAATTTTCAATGTCGTGTGGCGAAAAATTAGGAAATTAGAAATAGCTTTCTTTTCAGAATGAATAACCCTACAACGCTGAAACCTTTATAAAAAATTAATTTTTCGAAAGTCTTTCGTCTTTCAGAATTGTAATAGCCCTTGTAAATTTGGATTTTGGATTTTTATGACGTCATGTGAAAACCAAGGATAGACTATAGAAAATCAGAAAGATGTGCAGTAAGAGTAGCCTTCGTGTAGCCTACCATCCCCCTTCCCCCAAGGTGAAGGTACCGCCACATTTAAGTTACAGTAAGAACTGCAAACCAAGTCCTCTCGCTCTCTTAGCTGGCTGAAAGCGGAAGGGTTTTGTACTTGAACATGTTTGATTTTTCTTACACCTCTTTGATCGATAATTCATTTTGATTTTATCGATCAAGCTTTGCTTTGTTTTCATTTTGCACAAACTCAACAACAGGGACTTTCATCCAATGCTCGGGAGAGCGATATTCTGATCAGTTACATTAATTATACGGATCTTTCAAATAATTCTCAAATCAGCAAGGCCATCAAGACGCTTGAGACGAAGTAGGAGAACCTTATTGAACGGGTAAGCAGGAAAGGTTCCAATGTTTGGGTAAGCGATATTCTGATCATTTACATCAGTTAAACAGATCTTATAAATGATTCTCAAACAAGCAAGGCCATTACCCCGCTTGAGACGAAGCCGGAGAACCTTATTGCACGGGTAGACATAAACAATGGTTACCAGCCGGGATATGTGATAAATTCCAAATAGTCATTGTTGTGTTTCCTAACAACCGGCCTCATCAAAATAAACTCGAGACAAATAAGCACGTTCATAATAATTTTAATCTTGAAGTGTAAATTTTAATACTTGATTGACTGATGTTTAAGTCCATTTTGTGTGATGATTATGAGTCTTATTTTAATTTTAATTTTATACTGCTATTATTATTATTATTATTATTATTATTACAAAGAAAATGTTGTATTTATAGTGAATAAAGCCCTCCTGTTTTTCTTAGCCTTCGTTAAGTGTGTCATCCCAGAGATCCAAGTGTATACGCTAACACTTGGTTTGCAAAAGATTTCTCTCCGCTGTAAAATTGAAAACGTTGGATGAGATGGATGATGGATGCTGACCACAGGGATGGACGGCACAAAGGCCAAAATCTTTCTGCTGTGAAAGTTTTGTGACTCGTTTTATTTTAAACCACTGTAACTCCAGAAATGGTGTTCGCAGTGTAGAACTCAGTGATAATGATATTCGTGGTTTCCAAGCAAGATCCTGATCGGTTAGTGGAAATGAAGACATCAAATCCACCTGCTACATTCTGTCAAATATTACATGCCAGCTGGTTCAATTCTAAACTACCACATGATCATAAAGACCTCTTTAGACAATTAAGCAACCAAGGGATTTATAACGGTAGGTCGTGAAATGTGCCGAGTGATAGTTACAGATGAGCTCTCTTTAACCAAATTGTCAACTAAATTACTATTTTTTCCATTGTTATAGAACGAAATGGGGTAATTTGAATAATTTTAATGTCTTCAAAGGCTGGGACTTCATTGGCAAATAAAGAAACGGAAAGTCATGCTCATGACAGAACGTTGTTAATTAGCTTTTACTTGCATGTTAATTTAGACATAAGTGCGCGAGAATTTTTCAATTAAGTTCTTTGCCACGATGTTCATACATTCAGGTGGTATCTGTATCGCTTTGGTGTTGTGCAGAATTGCCTCTGCAACTCAAGGTAAATTACACTTTAACCCATCACTGAAGATAGAAATTGAGCAGAAAAATATAATTTTTTCTCATTTTCTTCACAAACATTGTTTGATATGTTTTGCAGTTTTGGAGGTATATCTGTACAAACAAAACCTTTATCTCATTTATGAAATACGTGTATTTCATAAATAAGATAACGGTTTGTCGGAAAGCGAACGGAGCAAGGAAAATTTCATTGTCTTTAGTCTAGGGGATTCCAAATACTCATGTAAAACTATTTCTGGCTTAAAATTACCAAAATGTTAAGCCACATGAAGTTACTGAGCATTAAGTGGAGTGCGCGTGGTGAAATAAGCGGTCTGAAAAACATTTGGAGGCTTTTTGAATTCTCAGAGGCATAACTGCAAGATTTCTCTAATACCTTCTGTGACTTTAAAAAAAAATTATATGAATTTTGTTTTCAAATGTTATTGAAATGAAAAATGGTTTTCCACTAAGTAGGCGAGAGCGGGTTCTGTCGGTCGCCTTTTGTAAAAATGTTTCAAATTCTTACAAGTATATTTTTAAAATATTTCTTTATTATCCAATGTGGCTCTTTAAGGACATCTTTTAAGATCTTTTTCTTTCAAATATTATAGACGTAAAAAAATATTTACCACTAAGCAGGCGAGACTTCGCAACAGTCGTCGCTTTCTTGTTTCAATAAAATTGTCGCACTTTGCAATAAAACTTGTCGCAGTTTGTGATGAAACAGCTGTCGCACTTTGTAAAAATAGACCCTTGCGCTTAGCAACAAATTAACGTGGCGCACTTTCTAGCAACGTTTCGCGCACCTTGTAATGGTCTTCGAATAGAAGGTCGGAGGGCAGGTAGACCCAATGATACACGTAACTGTCATTCTCATCACTATTATTGTTTTGTTTGCGTGGTAAGTTTGGACAAGACAGTTTTTAGTTTCAAAACAACCAGTTATTTCATGGGCTAAAATCATGCACGTATTTACGTATAAGATCGGTCTATTAGACCCGGCCCGCGTTAATGAAGTCACGCTTAGAATTACAGAGAAGCAGTTCCTATCGTAACAATTGTTATTATCATTTTCATTCTCTCATTAGTTATATTATTATTACCGTTTCTATTGCTTTTATTATCATTATATTTTACTATTTAAAAATTATTATTAGAATTATTATTATTATTATTAAAGACAATTATTATTTTGTCTTATTGTGCTCTGACAGATTTTTAATATAAGTTGCGACAAGTGCTTTTACAAAGCACAGCAGGTTTTTACAAGTGATAATACGAATTGTGAATATTTGGAGAACTCCAATAGTTAACTGCGATGGCTTTAATTTTGGCTTCAACGCTC
This sequence comes from Pocillopora damicornis, assembly GCF_964200805.1. NCBI lineage: Eukaryota > Metazoa > Cnidaria > Anthozoa > Scleractinia > Pocilloporidae > Pocillopora > Pocillopora damicornis. The sequence goes on from NC_142676.1 coordinate 9,157,959, forward strand.
AAACTGAGTTTATTTTGAATTCTATAAAGACTTCTGTGACGCGGACCAATGCCGCACCTTGGAGTTTGCACCTGAAAAAGCATCCGATGGCACACGGCTGATCAACCATTTGATCCGCGTCGTCGAAGTCAATGTTGCAAGATTTTGTGAGAACGTCTGCTACATGGAACCTGACTGTGTCAGCATTAATCTTGATAAAAGGACAGATAGAAATGGAAATTATAAATGTGAGCTGAATAATGTAACTCGTGAAGGACACAAGAAGGATCTGAGGGAGGACCAAGATTTTTTTCATCATTCAGCTGAGGTATGTATTAACTGCTGATTTATCAATCAAGAAACGAAAAAAAAAGCATCAAATTAATCATTCAAATTCGTTTGAATTTCTAATAAAAATGCTGGGGCTGACCGCAGAAGTTGTTATTTTTACTGGCTCTGTCTCAATCTCAAGAGAGACACAATGCTGAAGATAAAAAGTGAAGGAGTACATCTAAAATATCTATATGCAATCATTTACTTGCGTAATATAATATACAGATTTAGCCAAGCCTAAAAGCGGAGCTCTTGTTAGTTTATTTTCCAGCCCCTCATTATAATTAAAACTGTAATAAAACTCTTGGTTAGCTGTAGAAGAGTTTCTTCAAGAGGATTAAAAGACCAGTCCCCAGGTCTGGAACCTGGGGACGACGTTCTCACGACTTGTGATAAAAAGCATGCTAGTCAGCGGTATCTTCAAGCAGCTGAGGACCTTCGTTATTGTTCCTGATGTGATGAGCAAATTTTCGAATATAGAGAATCTTTTCTTCTTCAGAGGAAGTGTGCGATGTTAGCATCAGTTGAAATTATATTCTTTTGAGCGTGACTGATAATTTTGGTTTGGGAAAATGAGCCAAAACTGAAAGAAACGACGGTTATCTACTTCGAGTCTAGACATCACCAGTCGATTGAAGAGTATACACGCGATAACGGTGAATTAGTAAATCAAGACGCCAGAATCGTATGGGCTTCTCTTTTATCTTCTCTTGAAGTTTCCAGGTATGACTGCTTGTTTTATGATTGTCCTCTGGCTAGAAATACACGGCGTCTTTTAGAGATTCTTTCTGTTATATTATTCGGTAACCTCTGATGTAATTACTTACAATGTAGATTTCTTTTAGCCAACTGCCCATGATATTAGCACCTCTAGCTAATGAAGTACGAAATTTGTCTAACATGTTTCTTGCGCTGCATCCTTGTTGCTCATTATCCCTTTGGCTGCAGAGCGCCTGTGTTATGAACCACTGTAAGAATAATGGCACTTGTCAAAGTGGTTTTACTGACAAAGGTTATCGCTGTTTGTGTTCTGCTGGATACAAGGATAGCAACTGTGGCCAAGGTAAACAGTACTATCTATAAATAGAATACATATCTATAGAATGCATATCTATAGAGTACGTATCTATGGTAGATACATTCAAACATAACCAATGCTGAAAGAGAAGATTTGTTTCCGGTGCTTGTTTATTCCTTTTCATAAAAAGGAGGAGATCGAGAAGAGGCCACTTTTAAATTCCTGCTGCGATAACTCTTTCAACGTGCATGAGCGTAGAGTATTTTTGGGACCTACCTACTCGTTCTTCATCAGAAAAAGATAAACTGACGAGTTTATTTGCACAAAAACCAACTGTTTCCATGCTCTATCTGAATAAACTGTGTTGTCATTATGGCAAACAATTAGGGTTCGATTCAACGGAATGTCGCAAAGCAACAACCTAATTAGTCATAACAGCGACATTCAAGAAAGAAGACAAAGAGCAGCAAAAATAACTTAGGCATCAAAGCGGGGACGAGCAAAGTATCCCGTGGGATACTTTCAAAAATCAAAACGAGTGAGGAAGCCACAAGGGGTTTGGAAACTGCTAGTTTTCGTTGTTCCGAAGTCATTGTATTAATAAAGCGAGTAAAATCCAATACCTTTGCACGCTGAGAAAACGCGAGTGACCGAGCTTTAGTTGCGTTGATCCGTTTTGTTTAGGGTTTAGCTAGAGTATATGAGCAAATCACAAAGTAGGAAAACCACACACAAAAATTGAGAGGTTACCTTCAACATTCAAATGAAAAGCGTTATTGGAGAATTTTAACAGCTATCGAAAATTTACGATGCATATATATATATATATATATATATATATATATATATATATAATTTTTTTTTCAGACATTGACGAGTGCGCTAAAGGAACACATACATGTAGTGCCAATGCTGTGTGCACCAACACTAAGGGATCGTTCAAGTGTACATGTAAAACTGGATACTTAGGGAATGGAAATACCTGCACTAAACGTAAGTCTTTTCTATTGATGTTTTCATAGGATTTCTTGTGACGATTTTTCTAAAGAAACGATAGCCTTTTGTTCTTTAAATCCTCTGGAGGGGCTTGCATCTGATAGCATTTTGCAGTACCACCCATTTAGGGTTTGTCGCTTCGGAAAGAGTGTTTTGTTTTGATATGCAATTATCCGTACCCTTTTAACTAATTTGCATGTTTTGGTGCATTTTGGAGGAAACTTTATAATTATAACACTCACATGAATACGAAACTACAAGCAAGGCTAAATATCGTGTCAAATTTTTTGTTTTAGCCTCAACGTGCAAGGAAATCTTCGACCATAATATGTGAGTAATTAATTCACTGATAACCGAAATAGAATGGAAAAAGATGATAATAGTATTACTGCTAGTTCAAAGAGAAAAGAAAATAAGATGAGTCATCGAAATGATAGAAGCGATTAATATTACAACAATTTAGCTCCTGATCCTTGATAATAATCATCATTAAGGCAAACTTTTTGTTTGAAAATAATTGAAACCTCCTCCGTGTCTTTTAAATAGTTATATATGACGTACTGGATATGTACAAGTCTCAGACTTCATCAGATTTTAAATTTACCTCCACTCCTGATAAAGTATTTTATTCAGCAGATCGAACAAGAGTGGCAAGGTTATTCTGCACTTAGACTCAAAACCAATTTCTGTTTTCTGTCACATGGGAGACTTTGGATGCGGAGATGGAGGATGGACGCCGATCATGAAGATTAATGGCAGTAAGGTAACAATTTCTCCACGAAGGAAACTCATTGACGATACAGGGAAAAAATAGATGGGCGAAAAATTGCTGCTGTGTCCTTGGTAACCATCGAGCATTGCTCAAGCCTAGTTTTGGTCCTGAAACTAAACAATTGATGTTTTGTTGTCAATAAAGTATAAATTCATTTGCAAATTCATCGAGGATATTGTTCAGCTTTGCAAGCTAAAAAAAGGTGGGGGCAAAATTGGCTGCAGTTTCTGTAACAACCGCCAAAAGTCGTCTTTACTAGACGAGCCACCAAGAGTCCCTCACGCGTATTTGATAACCCTGAGCCTAAAACAGGCTATTATTGATGCTATGTTTAAATTCGAAAATTCCTTTGTCAACAATTTCAGCGTACCTTCCATTACTCGTCCCATTTCTGGGGGAACAGAAAGACCTATAACAATGGTGCCGGCAAGAATGGCTTCGACTTACAGGAAACAAAGTTGAAAACCTACTGGAAAACACCCTTCTCCAAGATCTGCCTCGGTATGAAGATTGGACAACAACTCAGGTTCATCTTTATCAACAAGACAGCGAAGTCTTTGTATTCATTGATCGCTGACGGGAAATACCGTGCCACCTTACTGGGTCGTGACACGTGGAAGAAGGTGGTTGGTCCGCAAGCCTCTTTGCAGCAAAACTGCAACAGGGAAGGGTTCAATGCTGTAAGTGACCTCCGCCGTTTCTTCAGAGCAAGAATCGGCATCATTGGTAACCAGCAGAATGACTGCCTCACTTGCAATTCTATTATTGGGTTTGGTACTGTGGGATATCTTTCGTGCGGAAATAAAGCAGCACTTCAGCCTGATAATGGAGACAAGCACATCCAAGCCATGGGGTACATCTTGGTACAGTGACAACGCATACGATTCACATTTAAGCCATGAAGCCGTTATAGATTTGAAAAAAAGTAGTTTACTAACTAAAACAAGGTAATAGAGCAATGGGTTCAAACTTATCGTCTTGTTTGGTCAGATCTGCCTCAAAAATTACTTTATAACTCCGGTCTTTGACGTTATATTCGTGTAAGCTTAATTTAGGTTGTGAAAACGAAGAAGAAATTGGCAGTTAAGCCATATTAGATTTTTGTAATATTTTTCGAATTTTACGGCGTTAAAGTTCGTGAGCTCCTGGTTTACCTGTAGAACAGACGTAATTTTACGCCCTTCTCAGTCGAGTAGTGGCGTCCAGTGAAAATCTCATTTTATATAGCTAAAATGCGAATTGTTCTCGCACTTGCTCTTTTACTCTAGATTCCATTTGTTTAATATGTTCTGGATTTTAAGAAGTAAAATATCCACACTTGTGAATGCTTTCATTCTGCATGAAGAGGTTTATCCTTTTGTTATGCCATACTTCTTGTTTGTGTCCTCTGCATGGCTGCGCTGATGAATTACATACAAAAAGGTTCTCATTTTGTAAGATCCATGTAGATCCCGAGGGCCGTAAGGCCTAGGGATGTGTATGGATTAATACCGACGTACTCTAAAAGCCTTAATCTTAATTTGGTTTTCTTTCGTGTCGCCTCTGTTTTGAATCACTGGAACTCTATTCATTCCTATTTAAGGCGCCTTAAACTTAAAATGAAGCTTACCTCTTACTGGAATGTTCTTACTTAATACAAAGCAGAAAAAACTGAAATGATTTGCAAGGTTAAATATCCATCATAGAAAAACGCATCATAATCCCCTGCTGGAGAGCAATTCTCGACCAGACCAAAACAAAAATTAAATAACAATGTCGGTAGTGTAGATATTAAGTTTTAAAGAAGATTCTGTCCAAAATTATAATTTCCTTTATAAGCAATGGGTAAATATATCCACATGTATGTAGCTTATGGCAAGTATTTACGCGGTCAAGGTTGTCGGATTATCTCCATGAGGCGAAAACAATGATCAACAAAGCCATTGTAATCCCTCATAAATCCACAAACTAAATATATTTCACCTCATCAAAAAGAAAAAAAATTACTTGAGCGATGCCAATTCAAGGTTTAAAGAAGCAGAAGTACGAGAAAAAGCCAAATGCAATGTTTATGACGAGTCAACACGGTTAGGGTTACTTCCTACCTGCGCAGGTATTCTTCGGGAAATAATTCCTACGCGCACCAGTTTCGGCAGAACCGTAGCAAACCATACATCATAAGAAAGCTTAATAACTGCAGACTACGATAAAAATATAATTTAAGCGAGTTTTATTTAAAGTGTCGGGAGCCGGTAAGGCGTAGAACTACCAAAGGTTCTTCTACTGTATTTATCGGGTATCGGATGCCTTAGCACGAGCAAAATGGCTACACAGTCTTATTCACAAAGCATCAATCAACAAAAGTATAACACGCTTTTTCCAGATTCTGATTGGTTGTCTAAATAGTGGCATCTAAAGTTGGAATAGCTAAGAATATACGAGGCATGTTTCGTAAATGGACACCATGGGATAAATATTTCAAATATCAAAATTTCCCGACACGCTTTCGTTTGTCATTATTCCTGGAATGGTTTGGCGAAATTTGACGAAAACCGATCAGATATTGGGATATTTATTTTCTTTTGATCTTGAAATGCATGTACAAATTCGAACTTGAAATGGATGCACAAATCCGACCAACGGATAACGTATTGCATGGGTCTGCATCAAATTATATACTCAGTGACTTACATTGAACAGGCATAATTGCAAAGAAGCTGCTGACCATCACATCATCACAAAACGTCGGCTCAGATTGCCAATCACAAAACAAACGTTTAACAAAAATCTGGAGTATGTCATCGATGACTGAACTCAATGACAAGCGCAGTGATCGCATGATCTGTCTCTCAGTGGTTTATTGATCGAGTTGATGAAAATAATTTCAAGTCCAAACTGGGCCAACGCTTGGCTGGGAGTTCAAGTGGATGGACTGAATTGGTACGTTATTAGGATTCTTTGGGAAAAAAAAAGATTGACTATAATTTATGATAAACTAGCACGCTATCGCTGATGTTGTTGGTGATGTTAAAGTCGTCATTAGTAGTGCACAATTTTAGAACAAGTTGAATGATTTAGCTGTGTCACTTGTTAATCCAAAACAAAAGTATTACTCTCACAAGTGTTACTGAAATTTTCCACAGCAATGTTATTCAGTGTCAATAGATTTTAATGAAGCATCTGAGTTCATTTGTGAGAAGGATGATCTTGATTTATTCAATTTTGAACCTGGGATATTGCATTTCTAGCCCTCTGTGGCTTCACTCCACCTCGGTAACCAGTTCAGGTAACTCGTAGCTATAAGTGGAAACTGTTCGGCTTTTTTAATGTATTTATTTATCCATTCATTTTATTCCCTACGGCGGTTAGAAGAGATGAAGACAAAAAAATCGACCGTGGAATTAATGTTCTCTCTTGGCCATGCTTATTCGGTCAAGACGGCTGGATATTAGCCTCGGTCTTTTTCTGCGTTTTTATGGACCTCGACTTTGTCTTGGTCCATGAAAACGCAACAAAAGAACTCGGCTAACATCTGGCCATCTTGACTTCACGCTTGATCAATTACGCATATGAATATATTTCATGCAGACCCATACAAATCTGGCAAGGGAAGACGGTACAAATTGCAATTCCGAGCCCGAAATTTGTCTACCGTATGGGTCAATAGACTTCCTTTACTTGTGATTTGGTTCATCAAGTGTTAACTTCAGCACTGATCACACAAGTATATCGTCAAAAATCTGTTGTGCTAAAGAATCTGAGCCAATTGTGTAAAGAGAGGTATTGGTCATCGCTTTCATCGTTTTGACCTCTGTCAATTTGATGCCACAAGCACATCAGTATATGGCTTTGTAGCCAATGCTTCTCGACCTACGTCTCTGGCAAATAAAAAGACGCTGATTAATATCAGAGAACCCGCAATATGCCATGAATATCTGTCAGAGGGTTCTTTGGTACAACAGCTGTCACTTTAACATCTCAATGAGGATGTCCGCCTTTACAACAATGCTCTAGCGTAGTTCAACGATTGCATTGAAGGCTTATTACCTTTAGAACCAAATGTTTGTAAGAGATAAATACCGAAAACGGAGGTATTAATCCATAGACATCCCAAGGAACCGTAGGGCCCAGGGATGTCTATGGATTAATACCGACGTTCGAGGTACTTTTCTAACTTATTTCATGATATTATTCATGAGGGATCTTTATATAACGATACTTTCTTCAAGGGGCCAAACACCGGCTAATTAGTACGGTTACACCATCGTCGGATCAAAGCAGATACAATGAAAGCAACCTGATGTGTGCGTTTCTCACAGGACCGTGAAAAGTTGTTGCGAATTCCACCGTAACAACCACAAGACTTTTTTGCACTCTCATATTTTGGCGAGTCCGCAATGAACTTAGCATTGCATTTTCTTTGTTTTTTTGTTTGTGTTGTATTGTTTGATATTTCGTTTTTGTTCTTGTTTACTAGTTTTTCGTTGAATGTGTACGAACGTTTTCCAACGACTCATTTCTCTACATTAGTGCTGTCATTATGGACGGCTTGTATAGCGACGGGGAGCTTTTTTTGTTACTCAAATAGTTTTTCGAAAGAAATATTACAACACAATTTTAGTATTAATTATATTTTAGACGGCCAAGTAGCTAGTGATGAGCCTGCTCCACGAAATTCGTGTGCGGAAGAATGAAAGCAAGTTGTGACCGAGGAAAGCATCAAGGATGGACGGACGGACCCATCGAATTGCCCAGAAGCAGTAAGGAAGATTTTGATCTTTGACGGTGAAGAACTTGAGAAGAGGAAGGAATCTCGAATACCACCAAATACAAGAATAAATACATCGTGGGCAGTTCGTACTTGGACTGAATGGGCAGTGGAGCGAAACGGAATGATCGCAATCAAAGGTGAAAGTGGAATTACACTTCCTCAAGTCAATCTTGACATTCTCAATATCATTACTGACAACGGGGAACTTAATTATTAGCTGAGCAAATTGGTTGTAGAAGTTCGTAAGAAAAAGGATCGAGGTACTGTTTACCCGCCAAAAACTCTTTATCAACTTTGCTGTGGTCCTCAAAGTAAATATTTAATGAGGGATTAATTTGTAGAAATTCTAATAAATCCTTCGCTTCAGGAATTTATTTGTATAAATCCCTGAAGCCCCGCTCTTCCCTCCTACATTATCAAGCCTTCCCCGAACTTTCAGATTGTTAATATTCGACAGGGTTGTAAGTTAAATAAAGGTAATAAATAGATTCATTTTTCCAAATATCTTGAGTGCCATTAAAGATTTCAGAATTTTTTCTTCATATTATTTAATTTTTTGCTATGGAAACGTTAGTTTTAATGTTTGAGCTCAGTTTAGTCAAATAAAAATCGATTTTTTCGGCCTCTGAAGGTGGAAGTAACCTCAATTCGTCGCTATTGCGATATCAAAGGAAGGATAAGGTAAGATCCAAGACATTGATTGTTTCTTTTGGCTCACCTCAGAGATGATTTATTCGTAAATTTATTACAAAATTCTTGAAATTTTCAATTGGAACGTAAGTATTAAAAAGGATAACAGTCAATTTTAAATCTTAAAACCTACTTATAATTGTAGGTTCGGAGATAAATGTTATGATAATTCATTTTTGTCTCGTTTGTTTGTTTGTTTGTTTGTTTTTTTACATCCAGAATTGATGATTAATACAAGCCAAGGAAGGTCATGTTACATCACTTCAAACATATTATTTTTTATCCTATCTGAAGGAGATAGGGTTGTAGGAAAAAAAAACTCAGTTATTAGACAGATGCTATTAATTATTAATTAAATTGAACATACTATTTGTGACGTGATTTGAGTAATCTAATTGTCCCAAATTAATGTTAAAGTTAACAAATAAGGCGAAAACCACATTTGGTTGGCTCTATAACAATAGATAGCCAATAAAATGAAAACAATCTATTAAAATCGAAACCCTATTGGATAGAAGAGAATCAGAAACTTTTAATTAAACGAAACAATGTCTGAAACAGATTTTCACATCAGTTTGCTCATCTCTCAGGAGACCTTGGAATGCGATCCACGCCATGAAAACCTCGATTTTTATCAGTTCTCTTTTGCCTTTGTGCCTAATGGCATCTGCCTCTGTCTCGCCTCAAGGTAAGTTTCTCCAGTCCCCTTTTTGAGCCGAGTATGGTCAAGCTAAATTAGTAATTTAAGAGGAACGGTCCTTCGTAATCATAGTTTGCGAACACTTACTATTTCTTTGAATGAGGAATAAGTTTTTCGCTTTCATTACATAAATCCTTATATCCGCGGTATAACAAGGCTTTAAACTTTTTTTAAACTACTAATCCAAGAAAATTAAAGGTGGATCGATAACTGGGTGGCTTGTTTCCACTAGTAAATTCAACCTGATAGTCATTTTAAGCGGCTAATTAGCGAGTGTTTTTCTTTTCTTTTCTTTTTTTTTTTATTCCTTTACTTTGATGTTATAGAGTTTGTTATCTTAATCTGTTTCTAATGTGTTTCATATTCTTTTGGTCTTCATACATTTAGAGTGCATAGTTATAGACATTGTTGTATAACTACAAGATTTCTCTAATACCTTCTTTGACTTTTAAAATGCATTTTTCATTATTTTTGTTTTCGAATGTTATTGAAATGAAAAGTTGTTTTACACTAAGTCAGCGGGAGAGTGTTCCGTCGGTCGACTTTGGTAAATATGTTTGAAATTCTTACAAGTATGTTATTAACACATTTTTCTATCATTCAATGTGGCTCTTTAAGGACATTTTTCATGATATTTGCCTTTCAAATATTATAGACGTAAAAAAATGTTCTCCACGAAGTAAGGGAGACTTTGTAATAGTCGTCGCTTTCTTGTTTCAATAAAAATGTCGCACTTTGTAATAAGACTTGTCGAAATTTGTGATGAAACAGCTGTCGCACTTAATTAAAAGAAAGACCCTTGCACTTTGCAGCAAATTAACGTGTCGCACTTTGTAGCAACGTTTGTCGCACCTTTTTATGATCTTGGAATGGAAAGTCGGAGGGCAAGTACATCCAACGATACATGTGGCTGTTATTCTCATTGCTATAAATGTTGAGTTTGCTTGGTAGATCTGAGAAGACAGCTTTAAGTTTCAAAACAACCAGTTTATTTCATACGGCTAAGATCCGGTATATTAGACTCCCTAGGCGTGCGTCCCGCGTTAAGATGAGTCACGCTTAGAAGTACAGATTATTAGTTCCTATCGTAACAATTGTTATTATTATTTTCATTCTTGTCACCATCAACTTTACTTTTGCTCTTATCAGTTATATTATTATTACCATTATTATTACTTTATTATCATTATGTTATATTATTATTATCATTGACAGTTATCATTGGGTCTTAGTATCCTCTGACAGATTTTGTATCAAAAAGTGCGACAAGTGTTTTTATAAACCACTGCAAGTATTGCAAAGTTGTATTTCGAATTGTGAATATTTGGAGAACTCCAATAGTTAACTGCGATAGCTTTTAATTTTGGCTTCAACGCTTATACTAAGTTTATTTTGAATTATGTAAAGGCTTCTGTGGCACGGACCAATGCCGCATCTTGGAGTTTGCACCTGAAGAAGCATTCGATGGCACACGGCTTATAAACCATTTGATTCGCGTCGTCGAGGTCAAGGTCGCAAGCTTTTGTGAGAACGTCTGCTACATGGAACCCGACTGCGTCAGCATTAATTTTGATAAACGGGCAGATGAAAATGGGAATTATAAATGTGAGTTGAATAGTGTTACTCGTGAAGGACACAAGGAGGATCTGACGGAGGACCAAGATTTCTTTCATCGTTCAGCTGAGGCACGTAGTAAATACAGATTTATCCATTAAAAAAAAAAACGAAAAAAAAAAACGAAAAAAAAAAACGAAAAAAAAACAGTATAAATCACTTCAAACATGCTCTTTAACTTTACATTCAGTTCCCCCTTTAATTTCTACTAAAAGAAGTTGGGGCTGAACGCCGAAAATGTCATTTTCACCGGCTCTGTCTCAACCTCGAGAGAAACACAAGGCCGAAGATACAATGCGGATGAGTACATCTAAAATATCTATGAGAAATCATTTACTTTCTTAATATATTATCATTGTTACTCATTATCCCTTTGGCTGCAGAGCGCCTGCGTTATAAACCACTGTAAGAATAATGGCACTTGTCAAAGCGGCTTTACTGACAAAGGTTATCGCTGTTTGTGTTCTGCTGGATACAAGGGTAGCAACTGTGGTCAAGGTAAACAGTACTTTCTATGTAATACATATCTATAGAATGCATATCTATAGAGTACGTATCTATGGTAGATACGTCCAAACATAATCACTGCTGAAAGAGAATGTTGTTTTAAGTGCTTGTTTATTCCTTTTCATAAACAGGAGGAGATCGAGCAGAGGCCACTTTTAAATTCCTTCTGTAATAACTCTTTCAACGTGCATGAGTGTAGAGTATTTTTGGGACCTACCCACTCGTTCTTTATCAGAAAACGATGAACTGACGAGTTCATTTGCCAAAAAAACGAACCGTTTCCATGCTCTACCTGAATAAGCTGTGATGTGATTATCGCCAAAGTTAGGGTTTGATTCAATCGAATATGGCAAAGCAACAGCCTTATTAGTCATAACAGCAACATTCAAGAAAAAAAAAGGAAAAAGTGGCAAAAGTAAATTAGGCATCAAAATATCCCGTGGGCGGAAAAACACCAGCCTGTGTAAATTGTGGTTTTTAGTACCCTTTTCAAAAATGAAAACGAGTGAGGAAGCCACGAGGGGGTTGGAAGCTGCCAGTTTTTGTTGCTCCGACGTTATTACATTAATAAAGCGACTAAAATCCAACACCTTTGCACCCTGAGAAAACGCAAGTGACCGAGCTTTAGTTGCGTTGATCAGTTTTGCTTAGGGGTTAGCTAGAGTATAGGGGCAAATCACAAAGTAGGAAAATCACACACAAAAATTGAGAGGTTACCTTCAACATTCAAATGAGAAGCATTAAGAGAGTGTCTCTGTAAGAGCGGTCCGGTCGATTTTGCTTGAGACACGGATTTCGCTCGTTTCTCGTGTGTTGTAAGACATTCATGTACCTATACTAAAACCACAATCAGTTTGATCGGATCTCTTTATTTTTCAGAGTTTTACGGAAATTAAATTTCACTCGAGCGAAGGCTTGTTGTGACACTTTTCAAGACTTTAATTTCATACAACTTTGGAGGACAATTTACAAAAAACTACGGAACTCAGCAAAAAACAAATACCACAGCCATGTATATTAACTCTATCTTATCTATCGAGGCGACTTTCGTAAACATCACGTGTCAATCAAGGAAATAGGAAGACTTGAATGACACCTTATCGGTTCGCCTAAATCAAACACGCCAAAACCGATCAAATTCAAGGTAAATTTTTTGAAAAAGTGAGGCGTTCTTAACTGATCCAACTAACATAGCTAGGAAGTAGGTGCCATAGAAAAGATAACTACAGAAAAAAACTTTGCGGCCCGACCTTTACGAGAACTTTATAACTCCGTGAATCTCCAAGTTTGGCCGCCATTTTGAGGGACTTGTCAACATGAAGCGTAACCGATACAAATCAAGCAGGTTAATCTAAAACCGTGAGGAATATATAAGAAAGCAATTCAAATGAACTTTACTTTCAATTCAAGCGGCAAAATTTGAAATTGTTTGTTAAACTTACCATCCCCATGCGACCATTTATTCCAACAATACAAACACTACAACTTTCTGAATTCCCCTCGTCGATTCCACCGCAAGAAATAACCTGTGCCACCTAAGCTTCGACTCGAATGTGAAGTACGAATCAAATAACATAACTGCTTCATCTTCGCGGCAATACCACGCTGGTATTTTGATTTTCCGATCGACGAGAACGGTGATCAAGAATCGATCGGTTTGTTTACCTCGTAAACGTGACCGTTGGCCAGCTGCTGAGTGAAAACAGTACGGTTTTTGGCGAGGAGCGGGGTGAGGGGTGGATGCGGGCAGATTATCAGAAGGTTTTTGAGAACATTCGATAAACATTAGGATTCTCAGTCTTAATGCGAAGGCATACTTCATGTTGCAGACAACTTTTGTTTTACTTAGTATTCTTTTTTATTTCAAATACACTTCGTTCCAAATAGGACTAGCATCAGTTCATAGATTTAAAAACAAATCTTTACCACGTAAATAAATGTGTTCAGATAATCGAGATAACCATTGAACCTCTTGTATCGCACCGGAAAGAACGTGTCTTGTCTTTGCCCAACTCTGAGAGCGTGGAGCGGCGAAGACGCGGGATACGAGTCTCGCGTCTCGCGGATTCACCATGCTCACAGGATACGCGTGACCTCACTATCTTTAAGAAAAATAAGAGACTACTCGAAGTCTGTATTCCGTTCAACCATTTTATAAGAGTGACGCGAGTCTTTCAATTGAAGGAGAAAGTCACAAACCCATTCTTTACCTCACGAGCGTAACCACTGACCACTCACGAATTACAGTAGGCTTCTCCTTTGACGCGGTAATTGAAATCGTATCGAATATACAAAGTTATAATGAGTTCCTTTAGATCTCCCGAACTTGTATCGCGTTGGAAACAATTACAAGTACAGGAAGAAGTCGTTCACAAGCGAGACGTTCATTACGTCTCAGGACTGCTTTTTGAATAGCAAAGATGGAAAAAACTTTGGTTCATCGTGTGGCTTAAGTGGTTTGGTACAACTGCCTGAATGCAATGACGAAGTAAGACATCATTTGATAAGCTGCCACCTGTCTAAAGAGGTTTTTAAGTGAAAATGAGCTAATCTTGGCAAGGATTGGCATATTTCACCTCGCTCAGGAGGATAAACAAAAAAATGTGGATTTGCTATAGGCATCGCTACACTCTGGGGAAGTTTTGGAGAAGTGCAAAGGTAACACGTCAGTATCCTGATCATGATGGTGTCAAGAAGCGTATCCAAGGCAGAGATGTAATTACCTTGCATATGTCTCAGGACGTTCAAAAGCTGTTTGGAGTTATTATTCCAGTTGAATCAGGTGGTCTTCAGTAACATTTTCTGTTATCTATTTTTGTCACGTGACATATCTGCTCGAAAAGAGAAGAAATTCTTTATTAGATGAAGGGTACTTAAGTACACATCACGTTGAAAAAAAATAGATCTATGTGTAAGTGCTTTTCATCACAGATGGAAATATGTACAAAGTTGCTCGGTTGATAATCAATAATGTTTTTGTAGAAGATCAAATCACCTGGCAACGCAATACACTTACTCATGCGTACGGTTCACAATTATTTGCGGTCAGTTTTCCTCAGTTTGTATGATTCTCATTAACCGATATGATTAAATTTGCAGACTAAAACACCCCTTATTTGATTAAGAATAATAAAAGTAAACAGTGCATGTCGGTTTTTAATTCCTGATGGATGCTACTGGGCTTTACTTTAACTGAGAAATTTGCAATCGCTTACCTCAGCTCACTGTGTCCCATGCCGTAAGAAGCACAAGAAAAAAGTTGATGATAGTGAGTCTTGGCTAAGACAAGAAGAATCAGAGAAGAATCTAGGGTCCCCAGAAACGCCACTTTTAAACACGAGACAACTAAGGTAAATTGAATGAATTGTTATTTGCTTTATTTAAAACTATCGTTCAGATTATAAGATGCGCGAAAAACTCTCCCCACCGATTTTTTCCTACATTCTGTTAATCAAAAGTTTCAATAATTATAAAGGCTTTCTTGTTGATCGTCTTAATAGTAACAGTTTCCAGGATTCAAGGGGAGCAAAAGAGAGAACAATTTTCTGTGTAGCTAGGTAAGGCGACATGTCGGCTTTATACTTCTTCCGGCGTGATAACGATAATTATGACAACAATGGGCAAAAAGCACCGTCCGCTAATGATGACGATTATCATAGTTATTAACAATTCTCAGTTATAGTCCTGAAAAAAATCTCAAGGGGTCCTTTGAACAATCCTCTTAATCTCGCCAGAAGTCAAAGTTGCCTAGACTCATTCTAAGGTTCGTGCGATTTTACGACGAATTTTCAATTCCGGTGTGTTGCACGCGCGACTTTTGATAGAAAAAACCTGCACGCGCCATAACTTAAAAGAACGTGTCAGCGGAACGAATCAAATCTCTATCACTTTGCATACATTCTTGGGAACAGAAAAAATTACTTAGAGCAAACATTCTAAGTATAGTGTTCATTCCGTGCAATGGGGCATAAATAAAAGGTTCTGGTGGAAAAGACATACTATTTTATACCACTGACGACAAGCAAAAAGGTTATATGGATGCCCCGGTTAAAAATATATTGATAACTCTATTAATTAATACCAGTTCTAATTTAAAGGAGAAAGTTATGAGAATAAAATAAAAATTGTCTGTACCTCGAAGCATGCCTTCACTGTTTAGACTGATAGTCCTAAAGCTTTTTGAGCATGCATTCAAATATCTTATGACGATAAGCCCGCCAACCACCCCACCCCGCGCTATGCTGTTTTCACTTAGCGGCTGGTCAGCGGTTACGTTTACGAGGTAAACAAACCGATCTATTCCTGATCACCGTTCTTGTCGATCGGAAAATCAAAATACCAGCGTGATATTGCCCCGAAGATGAAGCAGTTATGTTACTTGATTCGTACTTCATATTCGAGTCGAAGCTTGGGTGGCACAGGTTATTTCTTGCGGTGGAATCGACGAGGGGAATTCGAACACTAGTTGAAGTGTGATAAGAATACATGAAAGTCATATATTTGTACTGCGGAAAATACATTTTAAGCAAATGAAGATCATCGCAGTATATACTCAACTTAAGCAGTTGAGAAATAAGGCCTGAAAAAAATTCAGGCCTGAACGGGAATCGAACCCATGACCTCTGCGATACCGGTGCAGCGCTCTAACCAACTGAGCTATCAAGCCAACTGGGAGCTGGTCAATTGTGAGTTCGTTATATACCCGTAGATGGAGAAGGTGTGATAAGAATACATGAAAGTCATATATTTGTACTGCGGAAAATACATTTTAAGCAAATGAAGATCATCGCAGTATATACTCAACTTAAGCAGTTGAGAAATAAGTTGTAGTAGTAATAATACCACAGTGTTACCACAGTGTTATTAATACCACACTAGTTGTAGTGTTTGAATTGTTGAAAGAAATGGTCGCATGAGGATTGTAAGTTTAACGAACAATTTCAAATTTTGTCGCTTGAATTGAAAGTAAAGTTCATTTGAATTGCTTTCGTATGTATTTTTGACGGTTTTAGATTTGCCTGCTTGATTTATATCGGTTACGCTTCGTGTTGACAAGTCCCTCAAAATGGTGGCCAAACTTGGAGATTGCCGAAAATTAGGTAAGTTCACGGAGTTTTAAAGTTCTCGTAAAGGTCGGGCCGCAAAGTTTTTTTCTGTAGTTATCTTTTCTATGGCACCTACTTCCTAGCTATGTTAGTTGGATCAGTTAAGAACGCCTCACTTTTTCAAAAAATTTACCTTGAATTTGATCGGTTTTGGCGTGTTTGATTTAGGCGAACCGATAAGGTGTCATTCAAGTCTTCCTATTTCCTTGATTGACACGTGATGTTTACGAAAGTCGCCTCGATAGATAAGATAGAGTTAATATACATGGCTGTGGTATTTGTTTTTTGCTGAGTTCCGTAGTTTTTTGTAAATTGTCCTCCAAAGTTGTATGAAATTAAAGTCTTGAAAAGTGTCACAACAAGCCTTCGCTCGAGTGAAATTTAATTTCCGTAAAACTCTGAAAAATAAAGAGATCCGATCAAACTGATTGTGGTTTTAGTATAGGTACATGAATGTCTTACAACACACGAGAAACGAGCGAAATCCGTGTCTCAAGCAAAATCGACCGGACCGCTCTTACAGAGACACTCTCTTAATTGGAGAATTTTAACAGCTATCGAAAATTTACGATGCATATTTATATATATAATTTCTTTTTTCAGACATTGACGAGTGCGCTAAAGGAACACACACGTGTAGTGCCAATGCTGAGTGCGCCAACACTGAGGGATCTTACAAGTGTACATGCAAAACTGGATACTTAGGAAATAGAAGTATTTGCACTAAACGTAAGTTTTTTCTCGTGATGTTTTCATGGGGTTTCTTGTGACTATTTTTTTTAAAGGAACGCGAGCCTTTTGTTCTAATGTTAAACGCTTTACATTTATACTCACTAGAAAGGCTTGCAACTGATAGCATTTTGGAGTACCACCCACTGAGCCTTTTGTCGCTTCAGAAAGAGTGCTTTGTTTTGATATGCAATTAGCTGTACCCTTTTAACCAGTTTGCAAGTTTTAGTGCATTTTGGAGAAAACTTTATAACTATAATACTCACATGAATACGAAACTACAAACAAGGCTAAATATCATGTCAAATTTTTTGTTTTAGCCTCAACGTGTAAGGAAATCTTCGATCATAATATGTGAGTAAATAATTTACTGATAACCAAAATAGAATGGAAAAGATGATAATAATATCACTGCTAGTTCAAAGAGGAAAAAGAATAGGCTGAGCCATCAAAATGATAAAAAAGATTAATATTACAACAATTTAGCGCCTGATCCTTGATAATAATAATTTAGGCAAACTTTTTGTTTGAAAATAATTGAAACCTACTCTGTCTTTTAACAAGATATGTATATGACGTACTAAATATGTGCAAGTCTCGGACTTCATCAGCTTTAAATGTACCTCCACTCCTTATAAAGTATTTCATTCAACAGATCGAACAAGAGTGACGAGGTTACTCTGCACTTAGACTCAAAACCAATTTCTGTTTTCTGTCACATGGGAGACTTTGGATGCGGAGATGGAGGATGGACACCGATCATGAAGATTAATGGCAGTAAGGTAACAATTTCTCCGCGAAGAAAATTCATTGACAATACAGAGAAAAAATAGATGAGCGAAAAATTGCTGCTTTGTCCTTAGCAACCATCGAGCATCGCTCAAGCCTATTTTTTGGCCCTGAAACTAAAAAATTAGTATTTTGTCGTCAACAAAGTATAAATTCATTTGCAAATTTATTGAGGATACAGGTCAGCATTGCAAGCTACAAAAGGTGGGGGCCAAAATTAGCTGCGGTTTCCGTAACAACCGCCAAAAGTCGTCTTTACTAGACGAGCAACCAAGAGTCCCTCACGCGTATTTGATAACCCTGAGCCTAAAACAGGCTATTATTGATGCTATGTTTAAATTCGAAAAATCCTTTGTCAACAATTTCAGCACACCTTCCATTACTCTTCTCATTTCTGGGAGGACAGAAAGACCTATAAAAATGCTGCTGGCAAGTATGGATTCGACTTACAAGAAACAAAGTTACCAACCTACTGGAAAACACCCTTCTCCAAGATCTGCCTCGGTATGAAGATCGGACAACGACTTAGGTTCATCTTGATCAACAAGACAGCCGAATCTTTGTATTCATTGATCGCTGACGGGAAATATCGCGCCACCTTACTGGGTCGTGACACGTGGAAGAAGGTGGTTGGTTCGCAAGCCTCTTTGCAGCGAAACTGCAACAAGGAAGGGTTCAATGCTGTAAGTGACAACCGTGGTTTCTTTAGAGCAAGAATCGGCATCATTGCTAACCAACAGAATGACTGCTCTACCTGCAACTCCAGAATCGGGTTTGGTACAGGAGTAGATAATTCGTGCGGAAATGAAGCAACATTCAACCCTGATAATGGAGACAAGCACATCAGAGCTATGGGGTAAATCTTAGTGCAGTGACAAGGCATAAGATTCACATTTAAGCCATGAAGCCGTCATAGATTTGAAAAAAATTAGTTTGCTAACTCAAACAAGGTTAATAAAAACTAAGTTTTTTCGTTTGTCTCACGACTTAGTCATGTGTGATGTAGATCGCAACGTTTTGACTGCATACTGCTAGTCTTCTTCAGGCGATGAGGTCGACTGGTCATGCGGGATTTTATAAGCATGATGCTCTGCTGTGATAAGTTGTTTTTTTTCAACAGCTCTGATTGGTGCATTTCGATCCTTGCTGTTTCACTCAGCGATTTGCTCCTTCGGCGGTCCGCTGTCGCACGGCTCTCCTGTTGTTGTGTTTTTTGATCGTGGGCATCCATGCTTCTGGAATTTCCATTCCACTATCCCTGTTGATGTTATTAGGGTGAAGTCTTGTATGAACAAGGTAGTGGAGCAATGGGTTCAAACTCGTCTTGTTTGGTCAGATCTTTCTCAAATATTACTTTATAACTCCGGTCATTGACGTGATATTCGTTTGAGGTTAATTTAGGTTGAGAAAACGAGGAAGAAATCGGCAGTGAAGCCATATTAGATTTTTGTAATATTTTTCGAATTGCACAGCGTGAAAGTTCGTGAGTTCCTGGTTTACCTTTAAAACAAACGTAATTCTACGCGCCTCTCAGTCGAGCTGGTACAATTGCGCGGCAATATATTTCATGCAGACCCATACAAATCTGGCATCCATCCTTTTTACCTTGAACCTTTATAGTTGAGGGCTATCCCAAAATCTAACTAAGCTTTTTGATTCCATCACCTGTAACTCAGACCATAAACTGTATAAGCTCCTGCCTCCTCAGAACAACTGTGAACTCAATTTAAGACGAAAGAGGAAATTTAATGTCGTACATGATGTACAACTGTCTGTGTAAACCAGGATGCTAAAAATATGGAAATGCCTGCAGTATGGGTAGTATTTTTTTGTTTTTGTTCAAATGCTACTGTTCAGACAAGGAGAACAAATACAAGCCTTTCGCATATCGATGAAGAACGATAACAATGAAGACATCATATAATAATGATAATGACAACACAAATGATGATAATAACGATGATAATTATGATAATGATAAAAGTAATACCCACTAGAATAAAAAAGGTTCAGTCGGCCCCCAAATTGTTCTGTAATTCAAAATTATTTTAGTCTTTTTAAATTGAGAGGACTGGTCATATAACATCCTGCGTACGTCACATGAACAAACGAACTTTTGCTTCGCAAAGTGGTACTACCGGAACACATCCTTCTCTAAGATCTGTCTCGGTATCAAGACCGACGAACAGATCGGGTTCACTGTCAGCAATAAGAAAGCCAGTTCTCACTACTCACTGATCGCTGACGAGAAATTCCGCCAACGTCCTTAGGTCGCGACAACTGTAAGACGCTGATTGGCTCACAGGCCTCCCTACAACTCAATTATAACAAGGAAGATTTGAATGCAAGGATTGGATTTCTCGGTAACAACGAAGATTATTGCAGAAATTGTGATTCCAGAATTGGGTTTGGTACAGAAAAGCCCGGTGGTGAACACAACACCTGTGGTAACAGAGCAACACACCATGGAGATAATGGCAACGAAGACATCAAAGCCATGGGGTACATCCTTGTGCAGTGTGAAGGAAACTACGTACTTTCCCAAGAACGTTCGAGAATTAGATACATATAGATGTGGATTAAGGGGTACAAAGTTGTGGACACTAAGCTTAAACTAATCACCATCCTATCCATTCTACCTTAATCAAAGCTGTGGACACTAAGCTTAAACTAATCCAACTAATCCAACCTTCCTTAGTTTCCTGCAACCAAAGGTAGCAGGAAATTAAAAAAAACAATTAAAACCCGTTGGTTTGGCACAGCCAGCCTTTTAGTACAGATACCAAAGAGTTAGAACGGAGCTGTTTGTTTCGAAGATCGTGGCAACATATGAAACAAAAGTGCTTAGACATCTAGATAAGTAATGATATAGACTTTTTTGTTTTATTTTGCTGTTGACCCCATTTTAATGTGCTCTGTCCAAGAGAGCTCCTGAATTTTTTGTTGTCGTTGACTTTATGTTTTCTTTTGTTTTCTTTATTCAAATCATTGTTTTAGCGAAACTAGACAGTATTAAAGTCCTGACTCGAGCTTCCTTAGGGTCTTATTTTGTGGAACAAATGGGTGATTTTTCACGCAAAGTCTTAGTAACTAGTCTGTGTAGCAAGCGGTTTGGTTGGCAAGCGCCTGAGAAAGCTACCTACGGAAACTTAACTGAGAATTGCCTCTTCTATTTTGATATCCTTCTATTTCACTGGTTGGTAGTTTCTCAGGTATTGCTATCATCATGTAACATTCTTGAATATAATTCTTCCCAATCAAAAATTTTTCCAGTAGGGAATGGGCCAATTTTGTTGTATATAACGTTAAGAACTGTCTGTTGTAAGTAAGATACATAATAACTAATAACGGTATAAAGAAAAAATCGTCGGAAGAATTTGTGGTGACGTTGTCCCCATAATAATTAAAGAACTTCATACTATTAAAAAGAATAGCCCGCTTATTTAAACGAGATCTAACCCAACCGCGGTTTTCCGCAAGCAGTGTGCCTCGGTGATTTTCCATAAGAGGGTTGATTTCATTTAAACAGCTGTCCGTCTACTTTTAGGTATCGGCCTGTTGACACTGTTCACAAAAAAATTGATTCTTAGATAAAAGGTTCGGCTAAATTGAAGAAGGCTTAGAACGCGGTTTTGTTAAACGACGACTAGACCTTGTTTAAATAACCGGCCCTAAATCTCTGAGCTTCTCCTAGAGGAATATTTATTTATAATAGATATTTCTTGTGATTAATAAGGCAATGATTTATCGATGAAATTAGAATTAGAATCTATTAG
Source organism: Pocillopora damicornis (assembly GCF_964200805.1). NCBI lineage: Eukaryota > Metazoa > Cnidaria > Anthozoa > Scleractinia > Pocilloporidae > Pocillopora > Pocillopora damicornis. The sequence goes on from NC_142676.1 coordinate 9,179,717, forward strand.
AAGATTCCAGACACCCGCCATCCAAACCACACAATTTTTCAACGACACAAAACGGTATAATATTGATAGTTGTAACTTATCTAAGTATAAAAATCACAATTCCTTAATTGTGATTGGTTTAAACAAATTATTTTCTATTAATTCACTTGTCAAGTTGTTCTCGGACAGCTTGTTATCGAACAGTTCAATAAGCCAATCACATTCAAAGTTTTAGTTGAAATCAACCAATCACAACCTTGGTTTCCTTTGTCAATTTTTAAATGCAAAATTCCTCTCTCTTCCACACCTTGCCTATTCACGTTTCCTCGGATATCGTAACTATTTGTTCAGTTATTTTGCAATAATTTTTTTTAATTCAAAGTTGCACTTTTGAGCAAAGTTTTCAGTATAGAAGCTTTATCTCTAGAAATAAGGAAAAATTCCAAAACCCGGGACATCCGACATTACCACCAAATTTCACAAAAGTTGACCGAATACCAGCCGAGAATAAACTCTCCAAAGATCAGAACTCAAGCGAAAACAATTTACCAGAAAAAGCGTCTTGAAATGTTTCGAGATGTCAGTGTTTGTTTACATAAATGCGTTTCCACTCTACATCTGGCTGTTACGCAGTCACATTGGAGGAAGCCATTTGACACTGATTTGCCTGTCGGCGCTGATGCGTGCTAAAGAGCAAAGAGCGGACAGGATTTGTGAAGACATGGGAAAATGAAGTGTAACTCACGTGAATATGTAGCTATATGTTGCGTCCGTATGGAAGGTGCTTCAACCAGCCAAAAGAGGAGGAGAGAGGTCAGGCAAAGGAAGGAGAGCTACACTGGAAACAACACACCCTTTCAATATCGATACTCGAAGTATAATGCTACGCGAATAATGATGAACGATCGTCGATATTTTTCGCGAACTAGCGCCTCCGGCAACTTTAATAGACATGAGCACTAATTCCGCTCATCTCGCGCCTTCCGTGCTAGTCTCAAATTACTCTTTGCTTTTTATCTCTGAAAGTGGAAAAAAAAAAAAACACCAGAAATTGATAGAATTTTCAGGAAATCGAAAAAATACTGCCTTTTTCCTTCTGAAATACCTTAATTGGTAATAAGACTTCGTGTCGTCCAATTCGGTCTGTAATCATACTTGTGACAAACAAATCGGAATCCCGCTGCGCAGTCCATCGATTTTGTTATCCCTCGTATGATTACAGACCGAATTTGACTCCACTCAGTCCCATTACCGCTACTAAACTCTTTATGCGGGCAGTTTCTTTCGTAAAATAAAAACAAAACAAACAAATCATATGACATATATAGGCATGTTATTGAGTAACTTTGAGATGACTTACTAACTTCTATTAAATAAAAGAAATTATGTCTATGACAAAATACATCACAGTTAGAAGTCAACCGGTTCAATCCCAAGTTTCATCGGCTGAAAAAGAGGCCGGCAGTTTTATTCGAAAAGAAAAAAATTTGTCTCGTTGTAAGGTTAGTTTCGCCATCATTCATTTGTTGAGCGGAGAATAGTGAAGGGGAAAGAGGAGTAATCTGTCTTTCTTGATTTTTCTTATTATTTATTGCTTTTCATTTGCTGGAGGGGGTGCGTTTTTCTTCTCCGCCGCTGAGTGTAGAGAAATCGATTTTTAGACTTGTAATGCTTTTAGGCAGATGTTATTAATTATTAATTAACCTTCTTAGACGATTAGTGAAATGATTTAAATAAACTAGTTGCCCCCAATGGATTGTATACTTAAAAGATAAGGAGACAAACACATTTCATTGGAGCCACACCAATAGACTCCTAGAGAGAATACAACAAATTGAGCCCCAAGTATCATTGATTGGACGAGAATCACAAAGGTTCGATTAAAGAGGAACACATTCTACAACAGGTTTTCAGATCAGCTTGTTAATCTCACGGGAAGCTGGTACAGAATCCAATGTGCGCCATGAAAAATGCGATCAGTCCTCTTCTGTCTTTGTGTCTTCTGTTGTCTGCTTCTGTCTCGTCTCAAGGTTAGTTTCTCCAGTGCCTTATTTTGAGTGGAGGATGGCGAGGGTAAATAAGTATATATGCAGAACGATTCGCATCAATCATACTTGTCGGTTAACACCTGTCATTTCTCTAAATGAAGTATAAGTTTTCTTATCTTCACTATAGAAATCCTTATATCCGCGGTTTAAAACCTCCTTGACTTTGATAACCTGGAGGTTTGTGGAGTCATACCAAAGGCCACCTTGAACTTCAAACAATTTCGGGAGATAATTCTAAATAAGACGAAAGGGAATTCTTAAAACAAAAATCCTTTCAAAAGTCGCACATGCACTCATGAATAAAATACTGGCTAAACACATGTCAATTTCTCGCGCAAACACCGAAAGGAAGGCATAGGAAATAGCCCGTGTTTTGCGAAATTAACGAAAGATAAATAAAAACGTTCATGGATTTAATTTCAAGGGTGCCAAATTATGGAAAAGGAACACCAAAGACTTTTCGAGCAAAGTGGCATGACAATTCCACAGACTAAACAGTGCCCCTTTCTGTGGTTCAAAGTCCGCATAGGCCCAGACAAATCACCTCTGTAAGTTTCTTTTTAAAAAGTGCCTACCAATACCGTGCCACAAATCCACAATCTAAGGCTGACAAATCGTCTCAATGGGGGGGAGGGGGGGTGGCTTCTACGGGTAACAGTTAAAGTTTTGGTCATTTTGCTGCAAATGGTTCATTTAACCCCAGTAATAGTTAAAAATAATTTTTTTACGGTGAGCTTTTTTATGACTAACCATTAAAGTTCGTCAATTATTACGCTTAACGGTCATTTTTTTTCTAACAGTAAACCCCATTGAAACCCTTTTGTATATATGTGCTTATATCACTTAAATGCGTTATTATCATCAATCCATTTTATTCGCATTGTCCTTGGGAAGTGTTAGCGGACATAAATTCTTCGATTTATCTGCTTTCCCAAAATTATAGAAAAAAAAATATATTTTCTCAACCGACAGTGACAGTCACCTTGGAAACCGAAGATAATCAAGAAACTTCACCACAGATGTCCAGGCAGAGTCTGCTTTCCTTGGACAAGTTTCAATACCTCAATGCACCAAAACTTGAAGAAATCATTATACACGACGACTTTGAATGCATGTTTAGGTGCCTTCACCATCCTCTGTGTGTTTCCGTGAACGTGGTTGCCAAAGGTGAACTGTGGTGTGAGTTATTGTCAGCTTATGAGAACAGCAATCCTATCGAGTACAAAGAAACCAAGAATTTGCATCATTATTACTTTTTGGTAAGAGACTTTCTTCATCTTTTACTCAAAATGATACCTTGTTTGCATCAAGTCCAAATGAAGATTTTTCCTGGACCATGTCTTACATGGTTAGCAAGGAAAATACAAATGCAAAGGGAAGAATATTACTCACTAACACGAGGCTAAGCTATAGAAGGTCATGACCTATTAAATTTCTCGTTCATTTTTATCCATTGCATTCTAGCCAGTTCTACAGTGTTGTTATGATGAATAAAAACATGGGTATAACTGTTTACATTCATCGATTTAAGGGATTCCTGTTTTTCTCTGCGTTTTAGTTTTAATTTAGAGTTTTTGTGTTTGGAAGGAGGGGTCTCAAAACGACCTCATATTTTCAGAATGGAGAAGGCTTATAAGGTAGAAGTTATTGCCTTACTATAGCTTTAAGGGTTAATATCTATTTATTTATTTATTTCTGCTTTAGAATGCTTGTCTAAAAAATCCCTGCAAAAACAACTCTACTTGCCAAAATGATCTTACTGAGAAAGGTTATATCTGTTTGTGTTCAACTGGGTTCATGGGCCCAACTTGTGAAGAAGGTAAGACACGTTTCATTATTAAAAAAACCAAAAGTACAAAAAATAAACAAACAAAAACACGTGAACGTCTCAGTTCGTGACGTATTACTGGAAAATCCCAGGTTTAATACCGAGGGATCTTACATGTGCACATGAAAACCAGGATGCCATGGAGATGGATTGACGTGCGAGGGTAAGACTCTCAAAGTATGAGTAATCTAATGACTTAGCCCTAGCGCTGATCCTTTCTAATCTAATTGAGTTAGCATGGTAATTATCAATCAAAAGTGTGTTTACAACCAAGAGCGAGGGTTGTTCTGTGAGAATACCGTTCCGAGATTTCCACAGGTGTTTCGTTCCCTGCACACCACGAAGTTTTTTTCGCCTCCCCTCGCTTCGCCCAAGTTCATTTTATGTAATAAGTAAAAGACTAAAATAAACTTATTAAGATAGCTTCTCGAGCTGCCAGTTTCACTCAAAAACGACATTCGAATAGCTTACATTTGCTGAGTAAGAGTTCTTCATCAATTTTAAACTAAATCTTACCTATCCTAAGTAGTATGAGTATTAAGGCATCATCAGATTGGGGTGGGTATAAAATTATACAAATATAACTCAACAATACGAGAAATGCCTTTGTAATTCTATACTTCATCTTGTTTTAGGTCCTTTCTCCTCGTGTTCAGAAATTTACAAAAGTCAAAGGTACATAGAAATTGATAATTCTTTTTAGCTTAGGGTTAGGGTTAGCTTGAAAAATCCTAAAAAATAAACCGAAATGTTGGTGAACGTCTTGTCGTAAGAGTAAAATTGAAATTATACAATAGAACCTTACCTTAACAGTCCCTTAGACACAGCGAAAACCGGCCATTTTAAAATGAAGGCCGTCATAGAGGGGTTGGTGTAGCATTGCATCTGTTTTTACAAAAAAACAGCTCCGATTTGTATTTTCATGTTGGCTTGGTGAGTTTGCCAAAGTTCCCTGCACGAGCCCTTTTACTCATTTTGTAAATGTATTCATCATTTCTTAGATTTCAGGTCTACTTTACAGACCTTGAAAAGCTTTGCTATGTAATAAATCTACTTTTGTATATGAAAACATTTAAAATGCTAACCATAACTAAGGCTGAAAAAAGCCGCACAGCCCTGTGCAGTGTGAGAGAATTGAATAAAGGCATGAAAGAAAGAGCCACACTAGGTCCCTATGTCATGATCTACAGCCAATTTTCCCGTCCGGCCCTACCAATTAGTTCATAGTAACATGGTTATTACTCCAAGTTAATCAATAAATAAATGAAACAAATAATTAACAAGTAGAAAAAATGGCTTAACTTCAGTTCACAGGAAAATAGAGCTTATCAACTTCTACTAGATCATGCGAAGGTCAATATTTACTGTCACATGACTGATGACCTTGACAGCTGCGGGGGTGGTGGATGGACGATGGTAATGAAAATGGATGGCTCAAAGGTATCGTGCTTCTCGTCTCTATTAAACTTGAGCCACATGTTCTACTTAAAAGGGAAAATTCAACTAGTGACCTGTTGAGAAAATGAGCTGTCATCAATATTCGCTAAATACCATATCTTAATGTATATCAAGATAATTGGAAATTGGCCACCGGCCGTAAGGAGTTTCAAGACTGACGTAAAACCGACTGTGTGGGAGACACTTTTCCCTTTACAATCTTCCTTGCAAAGGGTGATATGACCAAGGTTTATCCTCAAACATTGGCTGCGTAAACTAATCGTGAAATTGCAAATTCATAAATGAATTCAGACGAATTTTATTCTAAACCAGCTAACCATCCTAAATCTTTAGCTTCAATATTAATTCACCTGAAAGACTGACGCAAAAGGAGCCGGAAAACTAAAAAACAACAATAATAATGACAACCTAGAGGCTCAATGCCGAAGGCTTCAAATTCACCTAAACTAGACAGATCACTTTCCCCGCTCTCGCTGTAAAAACATTTCGCATTATTCTACCCGTTTTGGTTCTAAAAATTATCTGCATATGGATTCAACCATCATTCAATTAGTTTCAAATTTTCCATCTACATAGCAAACCTTCAACTATAATTCGGAACTTTGGATTAACACTGATGACTTCAATCCTCAAGGTGGGGAGACTGGGTTTGACTTAAATGAGACCAAGCTACCGACTTACTGGAACGCATCGTTCTCTAAGATCTGTCTTGGAATGAAGCTCGGCGATCTTTTAAGGTTCACTGTCATCAAAAAAGAAGCAAGTTCTTTGTACTCACTGATCGCTGACGGACAATATCGTGAAACATCACTGGGTCGTGACACATGGAAGTCGCTGATTGGCTCCGAGGCCTCTCTACAATTATATTGCAACAAGGAAGGGTTCAATGCTGTGGTTGAAGATCAGCTTTCCAAAGCAAGAATTGGTATCATTGCCAATGACCAAAATGATTGCAAATCCTGTGATTCCAGAATTGGCTTTGGCACAGGTGGCTCTCCTGACCACTCCAACACGTGTGGGAACACTGCAAAACACAGAGGGGATAATGGAGACAAACACATCAAAGCCCTGGGCTACATCTTGGTTCAGTGAAGAGATAACCAATATTATCGCCAGGAAATGGACAAAAAGCTAACCAAAACGTTTTAAACATTTAGATGTTCCAAAAGGGGTCCGAAGAAACAAGTAGACATTGAGCACGAATCGATCTAGTTTCGTTTGTATAAGATTTCCCAAAACAAATTTCAACTTGCAATTTCCGATTAACATCAACGTTTCGCTGTTAGTCCAAGGAGAGGAAGGGGGTGGGGGGGGGGGGGGGGCAGGAATGGAAGGGTTGTAGGGGGATGGGAGGGCAAAAGCTCTTCAGGTAATTGAAAAGATAGCGAGTCACCCCCAGCGTAGTCCACCCAGATTCATAAGACCAGTGAAATATGTATAAGTGGTTAACAGCCTGGTGTTGTATGGAAAACGCATACCATATTTAATTACACAATTTTTCGATACAGATGTTAATAGTGCACGTCTAGTAACCTCAGCGTTCATTTATCTTTTTGAAAACTTGCGGGCAGCGAATGGAATAACAGATGACCTCGGTAAAAAAATATCAGTCACCAATACTATTACTATCATCATAATCACTTTGTTAAATGAGTAGAGAACAACAAATCTTAGGAAACCGAAGAATATTACAATTAAGCTATGGTGCACAAAACTATGGTTGATTTTGGCAATATTGCATTATACATATACCGTATTTCTTCACCTATAAGCCGAGACCCCAAAAGTTAGAGACCTTTCATCAGACTCGTGTTGTCCAAATGAAAAAGCAAAACCATCGGCTATAAGCCGAGAGCGAAATTCTTGATTTGTTACGGGAAAATTCATTGATTTTCCCGTGTGTGTTATTCGAAACATATTTATTCGTAAACTTTCACAATTAACCATTTCAAGTCCTTTCATTTTGATAAATCAAAAAATGGATAAAAACCACAGTAGCTTTTGAATAGATTTTTATCGATTACTCACTTTTACTATGCACCTGCTTGTCGGCACATTTGTCATTGTTACATGGTTTTTTTAGGTAAATATAAGTGTTAATAGTCTTTCTGGAAACATTGGTTTTCATGGTAGATAGCAGCTGAGTTTATACTCGTAAATCCAATTTCTTTTCATGCGATGGTTTCCAAACCAATCTTGCATAAATAAGCAGAAACTTTTAATTGCTTTTCCGTTTTTTATTTCCTAAGCTGCGCTGCTGCAATTAAGATAGGTATTGTTTTCTATACCAGAGCTGTAAAATCGCACCTAGGTTTCCTACTTTAATGGCATAGAGTTTATTGCATCCGTCTTTTTAATTTTGAGATACTTTCCGTCGTAGAAACAGATGGAATAATTAAGTAGTTTTCGTTTAACTTCAAAGAGACTTTTTTCCGCTCCTTTGTGTCCTTATTCAAATATTGCGATTTGTGTAACAATAGCACTTCGCACCAGTTACTTCTTAAGCAAGTACCTTGTACAGCTTTGATGATTACAAACTAGAGTATGCTAGAGGTCATGTCGCTTGTTGGCCTGACCTAGAATAAAAGTACTGTGGAACCAAAGATTGTCTTATCCTTGACGTCCGTATAAGCTCGCTCGAAGCAGGTCTCCGTGTACCAGGAAATCGTGACGAGTTTCCGTTCTCGCTGCCAAGTCGTCTCTACAGAGTTATTTCCCCCAGTTGTTATTGTGCCGTCCGCGAAGATTCAGTTTCCCAGTTTTGGGGCGGAAAAGCTATCGTCACAGATTGTAACTGGTCATTTGCGTGAGCGAACTTCACGGAAAACATTGGGAAATGGCTCAATGAACACAAAAGCTAATGAATGAGAATAAACACAAAAGAGAAGAAGAAAATTAGTGAAGATGTAAATACTAATTCGCGAATGCAGAAACACAACAATACTCTCAGTCACTGTATCCTGGCAAACGTTTCGATCGAGTATCTCTTTCGTCATTGTAACTTTTCTCATCATGCCAAAAGCACGCCGCTCGTCGTATATTATTGCTTTGGAGATAAAAGTTATCGCGGAAGCTGAAGCTGTAGGAAACAACTCGGAAATAGCGCGAGATTATGAACTTAGCGAGTCCATGGTGCTACGATAGAGAAGAGACTAGGCGACTATTCTTACTGGCGAGCTTAAGATGTCTGCAGAACGTGCAAAAATGGGCTGTTTCACTCTCAAGTGTCCCTAACTAGACGAACAAGGGCGTCGTTTTCGCAGCAAAGAGACCAAATACTTTATTCGTGATGTGAAATGAGAAGAATTTCGCTGAATTGATTGATATCGGCTTTCAATGCGTGGGAAGCAAAGAATCTGATTGGTGGTCAGAAATACGTTGTTGTTGTGACAATTTTAAAATATGTCACTTAAAGAGCGCTGCAGTCACGGAATTTACGGTCACTTCGCATCAACATTAACTTTGAACTTGTTTTTGAATCCCAGAAATCTCGCGAAAAAGCTCCCAAACTTTTGTGTCAAATACTGAAAAAATCGCTCGGCTTATAGGTGAGGAAATACGGTATATCTATACATATTTTTTGTTTTCCAGGTAGTTTCTCTGTACATAATAAGATTTCAATACTTCGGTTTTTTATTTAAATTCACAGATATTTAGAGGCTTATTTCATTATTTGCTGGTTTGTTTTACCTAACGATGTGACCGATGTAGGTCACCTTACATCGTTTTCATGATATCCTACTTGATCATATTAAGAGCCGAAATTCTCTTTCATGTATAATAGATGTTTTGGTACATAGGATTACTAGCAACATTATCGATTCTCACCCTGTTACTTTGATGATCTTGTTTTGGAACGATACTAGCTTAAGATTATCATGTATTTCACTATGCCTTTGAGTCATGAACTGAAAACCGACAGATGGATAAAAAAAAGAAAAATGACTGAAAGATTCTCAAGGAGCTGGCTTAAAAGTTACAAGCCTTTGAAATATTCAGAAATTTTTTTTGAGGCAAATATATTCTGAGCACCATAGACAATAAACGGTGCTCGAATTTTTAACCAGTGTCAAGCAAATCCATCAAAGGAAACTTTTCTTCTTATTTAGGTTCTTGCTAAATCTAAGGAAGTAGAAAATAAAGCTACATCTAAGCTTATATGGTACCATAAAAAACGATATCACTCTAAAGAGAAGACGGGTGGTTTATTATTGGTCAGAAAAGAACGAGGAGGATTTGATTTTTAGATCAGTTTGTTAATCTCCTAGGGGATAGGTCTCAGAATGCGATTCGCACCATGAAAACTTCAATTATTATCAGTCCTCTTTCGCCTTAGTGCCTTCTGTTGACTGCCTCTGTTTTTTCGTCAGGATATTTATTTCCATGGCCTATTTTTTTAGTGGAGGATAGACATCTTGGAATGGTCAAGAAATGGCACAGCTGCGAAGTTTAGTTTTCAGAACAAAAATGTAAATGGTGGTCTGGTAACATGACTGTAAAAAGAAATCAGACACCATGTCTAAAGTAGCGATTTGTTCGTTCTTAGTCCTAAGAGAAGGGGAGGGTAAAGGAAAGAAGCCCGGTATGTAGTTGAAAAGATAGAGATTTGTCCAAACCCTAATCTGCTTAATTTCACCAATTTATAAGAAACGAACAAGTAGCTACCTATTTTTTTTGTTTTTCCAAATCTTGGTTTTGGCGAAAGAATCGCTTTTATTATTTTGTTATCTTTCTATTTCACTAGTTGGTAGTTCCCAAGAAATGTTAACATCTCCTCAGGCATTTGAAATAATTGAAAATAGTTTTTCCTGTTTAAAAATTGCCAGTTACCCCGTGTATAAACTTTCTGTTGTAATCTAGAGCTAGTTGTTGGAAAACAAAACAAAGCAGACGACAACAACCAAACTTTTTTCGGTATTTACATTAACATATCGATATAACACATTTAGTTCCGACCTATTCTTGACCGTCTTAAATGTAATTGCTCTCATTAAACTATACAGCTCCTTAGTCTGGTCCAACGCCTCTTCCAAAACCCTTTTTGTCTGAAGTTCGCAGCTCGGACTATTACTAGAGCCAAAAAAATTGAACACATGACCTCATCACTCAAGAACCCAGGGTGGCTCCCCTTGAAAAAGCAGCCCTATCTTCGAGACTCCATTTTTTGCGTTTAAGCCGGTGCATAACAGGATCCGCCCTGACTTACCTGATATCACAATTAGTCACAAGATGACAGATATCTTACCGATGAAAAAGAAACGCATTACAAATAAACATTCATTTATTTAAAATCGCTACAGGCAAGACATCATTTCATTGAAGGATAGGGAACTTATGGAATTCATTTGACAAAGATATAAAACTGTGTAAAAGTCCTGCCAAATTTTAGCAAATAAAAAAAAGATGTTTTACAAATCTTTAAATCAAGACTTGTTACAGTATATTATTACAAGTAACATTTAACGATATGAACCAAAACGACGTGAGTGATATCGATTCAAAGCTTCAAGAGGCTGGTTGACGAAATTTAAGAAGAGAAATGGTTTATCTTTGAGAAGAAAAACCTTTGTTGCTCAACAAGATCCAGAACGAATGATAGCTAAAGTCGTGTCATACGTAATTCAAGTAAGATGGCTGCAGAAAAAGCACAAATACAGCTAGTATAATATAAATGCAATGGATGAAACTCCAGTTTGGTGCGATATGGTAGCCGAAACCACTATTGACGCAGTCGGGAAAAAAGCATTACGCTGAAGACGACGGGTCATGAAAAGCCTAGAGTATCCGTTTGCTTAGCTGCCAAGGCCGATGAGACAAAACTTAAGCCCATGGTAGTATTTAAAGGAGCGAAACGAGAATCCGCGGCGCTAAACGAAGAGTTCAAACGTAGAGCGGTGGTAGCCACTTCGGTAAATGGATGGATGGACATCGAATTAACCCGTACCTGGATCAACTCTGTTCGAGGAGCTTTTTCTTTCAACCGAAGGCTGTTAGCTTGGGACTCGAACGAATGTCACCTTGAGGACAGTGTCACCGACTCTCTCAAATCCAACAAAATCGACCGAGTGATTGTCCCCGGAGGTTGTACCAAGTACATACAGGCGCCAGACGTAAGTTGGAACAAACCATTTAAAGCGTCCCGCACAGAGAAGTACGATTAATGGCTGGCGATAGCAGGTATTCACGAAGAAACAGCAGCTGGGGAATTGTAGAAACAGCAGCTTGAAAATTTTTTCCCAAGAGCATACGCAAAATATGAATTAGATACATATAGATGTGGTTTAAGGGGTACAAAGTTATGGACACTAAGCTTAAACTAATCACCACCCTTTCCCAAGGACTACCTCAAATTGCAGTTTTTAAAAGCAAATTTTCCTATAACATTGACGTTTCGGAACTACTCTTGGTAGCAGGAGAAAAAAATTAAAATCCGGTAGGTTGGCACAGCCAGCCTCTTTAATAGCCACAGGATTTGTGAAGACTCATGTCGGGAAAATTAAGTGTAATTCGCGTGAATATGTTGCTATTTGTGTCGATACAGAAGGTGCTTCAACCAGCAAAAAACGGAGGAAAGAGATCAGGCAGAGGAAGGAGAGCTATACTGGAAACAACACAGTTTTTCAATAATCGGTACCCGAAGTCTAATGCTACGCGAATGATGGACTGCGGGTGATGTTTTTCCGCGAACTCGCGCCTTCGGCAACTTCGATAGATATAGGCTCTGGCCAATGAATCTCTTAATTCTAGCAAGAACCCCTATCACTACCAGTTAACAATAATTCCGCTTCGATGCAAAGTCTGAAGAAATTTTCCTTTTAAACGGCAGAAAGGACTTGTAGCTTTCAGACATGATAACAGCTTGAAAACAAGAGTTGAATTAAAAAGAAAAAACAACAATCTCTCTGCCTTTCGGTGAGAACTAATCTTGGTAGACTTGATAACAAATAAGTGATTTCGAAATTGTACGAAACTGCACAGTGTGCTTTTAAAATCAATTGGTTTTGAAATTGTTAATTTGGGTGACGAGAAGAAGTCGACATGAAGTGTCATCAATCTCGCGCCTTCCGTTCTAGTCTCAAATTCCTTTTTTCTTTTTATCTCTGAAAGTTTAAAGAATACCTTAATTGTAGTAAGAACCCCTATCACCATCGGTGAACAATAATTCCGCTCCGATGCAAGTGAACTCTAAAGAAATTTTCCTTTTAAACGGCAGAAAGGACATAGCTTTTAGACATGATAACAGCTTGAAAACAAGAATTGAATAATAAAAACAAAACAATCTCTCTAGCTTTGGAAAGAACTAATGTAAGTAGACTTGATAACAAATAGTTGATTTCGGAACTGTACGAAACTGCACAGTGTGCTTTTAAAATCAACAGTGGTTTTGAAATCGTTAATTTGGATGACGAGAAGAAGTTGACATCAATCTCGCGTCCTAGTTTCAAATTACTTTTTGCTTTTATCTCTGAGAGTAAAAAAGGAAAAGAAAAAAAAATACCAGAAGTTGATAGATCTTTATTTATTTTTTAAGATGATATTGAATTTTCAGGGAATCGAAAACATAATTTTTTTTTTCCTTCTGTAATACCTTAATTGGTAATAAGGCGCCGTGTCGTCCAATTCGGTCTGTAATCATACTTGTGATAAACAAATCGGACTCCCGCTGCATGGTCGATCGATTTTGTTATCACTCGTATGATTACAGACCGAATTTGACTCCACTCAGTCCCATTACCATTACTAATGTCTTTTTGGGTACGGTTTTTTTCTTAAAGTTAAAAAAAACATATGACATATGACATATATGTTATTGAGTAACTTTTCAAAACGCTTAGTACGAAAAATTGGGAGGACTTAGTGACTTCTATTGAATCAATAATGCTGTCTTTGACAAAATACATTACAGTTTAAAGAATCAACCGGTTCAAACTCAAATTTCATTAACTGAAAGAAAGACAGGCAGTTTTAGTCGAAAAGAAAAAAATTTTGTCTTGTCATAAGATTAGTTTTGCTATTATTCATTTTTGAGCGGAGAATGAAGAAGGGGAATGAGTAGGAACCTTTCTTTCTTGGGAAATCGATTTTTAGACTTATAGTGCTATTAGGCAGATGTTATTAATCATTAATTAACCTGCCTAGACGATTAGGTTTAAATAATGTGGTTTCCCCCAATGGATTGAGTGCTTAAAAGATAAGATGACAAACACGTTTCGTTGGCGCCACACCAATAGATAGCCTCCTAGAAAGAAAACAACAAATTGAACCCCGCGTATTATTGGTTGGAAGAGAATCACAAAGGCTCGATTAAAGAGGAACACGTTCTAAAACAGGTTTTCAGATCAGCTTACTAATCTCGCGTGAAGTTGGTACAGAATCCGATGTGCGTCATGGAAAATACGATCTGTCCTCTTCTGTCTCTGTTCCTGCTGTTGTCTGCCTCTGTCTCGTCTCAAGGTTAGTTTTTCCAGAGCCTTATTTTGAGTGAAGGATGGTGAGGGTAAATTAGTAATATATGCAGAACGATTCTCATTAATCACACTTGTCGGTTAACACCTGTCATTTCTCTAAATTAGACATAAGTTTTCTTATCTTCACCATAGAAATCCCTTTATCCGCAGTTTAAAACCTCCATAAAATTCCTTTACTTTCTATCGGATAAAATTATAGGTGGATCGATGTCTTCATTTTCTCTCAATTCATAAGGGTTCGTGTAAACATTTGTCCGCAACTAATTACCTACCAGATTATAAAGCTAAAAAATCATCAAGAACAGAGGTCAACATTTGACGGAAATTGAAAATTTAGAAGTCATCAAAATCGAGCAAGTTCGCTGGCTGTATTCTGAAAGATTTGTCATGTTGTTTTCTGAAAGATGTGTCACGTTGCACGTGAAATCGCTATTACCAATTAATCGATAACCCGAGGGTAATTTACCTAAACCAACCATTACAAGATATTCAGTTCGTTTAATCAAACCTTGTGATAAAACAAAGGCTTCTAGAATAGAGCTCAGAGTTTAGGCTTTCATAGCTCATGTTTTTATCGTCTCGACCATGTCACACTTCATCCAGTCACAATGAACACAAATGGCAGATCGCCAAATATCACGCATCAAATTTTTATCACAGAACCACCAACCAGTCGACCGTTACTCTTAAACTAATCGCACCACAAGAATGCGCACTGAAATGATATTTAAAAAAACACAAAAAATGCCCTTGGAATAGGGGTTTGTATGGGGGATCAGCATTCTCAGTTTATATTGTTATGCAGCATTTAGTAAGTTTCTAATTAAAAAGTCAGTTAGTTATAGTCAGTTCAGTATGATTTAATTTTTCGTCTATATTTACAACGTATTTACGGTATGAATTCGAATTCCGAAGTTATTAAGGTTTGAGCTGTCGTGATAAGTTTACAAAGTGTCACAGCCACAAGTGGACGTGCTTAGTTTGTTCACTGATCTTGCTTTAGACTTAGCCGAAAGTTCTTGTTTTGACGAACGCAGTCAGATGTTGATTCAGTTTAACGAAAGCATCATGATTTAATACTTTGTTTTTCGGATCGAAAGTCTCGTGAAATTGTGTGGTTTAGCGTTCTAAAAACAAGTGTTTGATTTCTCAAGGTCAGCCAGCTAGCACGCCCACCCATATCTGTCAGTAGTGAATATATGAGCCTGTTCTTTACAGTTTACTTAGTAGAGAGTGGGAATAAGAGAGAAAAAATAATATAGAAAATAGAGAAAAGAGAAGACTAGAAGAATGTAGACAGCGTGCAAAAGAGTAGAGTCAGAATTCCGTAGTTGAAGAAGAAGCATGCAGTGGGAATCAAAGTTTGAGGGCTATGAAAATTAACCAGAGTTACTCAAAATGCTAATGTAAAAGACCATTCGATCATGCATACCTTAAGCAAGCAAAAAAAACTTCTGTAAAATGACACCGCTATTCCAAATTCCAAAATTCCAAGATGACGAAAAACCGAGTAATAATAGAACGATTTCTCTACTGCCTGTTTTATCTCTCATTTTATGTAAAGACTCCCATTCAATCAAAGCGGAGATAAGGAACGGCTCTCAACTGAAAATTCATTAGTGTCTTTTATGAATGCTTCCTTACGAGCGATTGACCAGACTGTATCTATGTAAGTTATCAACCGGCAATCGGTGAGAGATACAAAACCGAGGGCTACGTGGATGATATCAAGCTACTTTTGCCTTACAAGGTTGGAGCAAAACATATCATCCATAACGATTTACATCTAAGCCGTACTTGGTCTTTAAAATTGTCTTTGCTCAACACGGAAAAGACTAAGCTTGTGGTCTTTGGCAGTCTCCCGACGAACCGCGGATTACAGGGTTCCAAGCTCTCGTGCTCGGAAAGCAACTCATGATAATAATAATAATAATGATGATGATGATGATGATAATAGCGGTGAGAATAATATAGGAAAGGACAGATATCTGACCGATCTGATAACAAATAAACGTTCAGTCAGTTAAAACCGTTACTGGCCAGAAATCATTCCATCGAAAGATAGGGAACGTAAGGAATTCATTTGAAAAAGATTCACAGCTGTTTAAAGGTCCTACTAATTTAAGCAAATTAAAAAAAAGGGTTTAGCAAATTTTGAAATCAAGACTAATTGCAACATTGGAAAACCTTTTTGCGGGATTATGCAATAAATTTTCATTCAAATCGATAATACCTGCCCTAGAGCATTGTTTTTTTTCATTTCGCCGCCCAAATTTTCAATCTAAGCCTGCAGAAGGATGATAATAGCCACCTGGAAATTGTGTAGAATAAATAAAATCATCTAATTTTCTTCAATGTTATTACAGTGCTGAGGGCAAAACATATTTGGCACATCTTATAAATTTAGCGACAACTATATCAGCAAATTAAAGGCTTATTTCTCTCCGTTTAGTTTCTTCCTAAATCTAAATCTAGATCTAAGAATATTTTCAGACGGGTGCCACTGTTCGTTAAATTTATTCATTAACCATTAATTGCCTTTTAAAGAAGACGAGCGAAGTCATTTGAATAATTAAGTCTCCCTCTTTGAATAAAATTCATATTAGCACCGATAGTAATTGGTTTTTTATTTATTTTATTTGGTTTAATTTTTTTTTTCAATATTATGAAGCAGCAAAATTTTATTAATATTTCACTGGTCAAACGGAAATGGAAAATTTTTGTTGAACAGAAGATTATGAAGAGTGTTCACATAAGTGTCCACCTCCCTGAGGATTTTATTCTCGGAAAGTGTTCCGCACCATGAAAATTTTACATTCTATGTGTGTTCTGCTATTGTTAAACGGTATCGTGACTGCCTTTGTCACATCGCAAGGTTAGTCTCTGTAATCACTCCTCTCTGACTAAAAAAAAAAAAAATGTTAGGGAGTTTGATCTTCCATAATCACATCTAGCCCAAATATCTGCTATTTTTAAGAGGATATGTCTTGTTAGTTTTTTATCTTCATTATCAATACAATTTCGCTTAGCTGCATCTCGGCATGAAAATCATCATTTTGAAAACCAATTTCTTTAAACTCCTTGACCAAGTCAATTTTAGTTTGATAAATCGATGTACGGAAAGAGTCTTTTGCAACAGTAAACATAAGAAGTAACAGGTTATGCAGTAAAATTGCATGTGCTTTCAAGTTTCTTCTAGTCTCTATCTGTTTTAGCATGTACTGGATTCGTCCAAGAGGAAGCTTCATATCGTGAATGTTGTCGTCTGAATGAATGCAAAGACTCATTTTCATTTCATTTCATTTCATTTTATTTTATTTAAACACGGTCAATTCATCAGCCTAAAAAATACATATCACATACCCTAGAATATTTAAGACTCAAACTATATACTATAACACTAAAAGCTGTTTTCCGTGAGTGCCGTGCGTTAGACTTAAAGAATGTCATTGATCTTACGTTTAAATACCCCCAGAGACTCTGTGTTCCTTATATCGCATGGTAGACTGTTCCACTGTTCCATAATGTGGCGCCATTGTAGCTAAAGCTTTTTCGGTAATAATTAGTGCGCGGTTAGGGAACATTGAGCTTATTTTCAGAGTCCCTGAGGTCATAAGCAGAGTCACGCCACGTAAACTTTGAACACAGATACTCTGGAGCTAGCCCGTGCAGACATCTAAACATCATGGTGGCTTTGTGAATTTCCTCATCCTTTTATTGCACTGCTCCTCTAATGTGTCCACTGTATCGATTGGCTTGGTAATAACCATGATCTCCGACAAAAAGTCGATTAATCTGTCATGGTTAAGTGAGAGACACAAGTTATCAACTCAACTCAATAGCTTTTGAGTAGTGTTTAGAAGTCCTACCAAGAGGTCCCTTAGCGGTGCAGTCGTTAAATAGTTCTTTTTGGGCCGAGAGTTCACCGAATTGAGCCATTATCATTGCCCAATAATTTTGCAACGAGATTTAGTTTGACACCGTGAACTGGAAGTATGCTAAAATCTGAAACTTGCTACTTGACAGGCAGCTTCATTGGCTGGTTTCACTGATCTGGACTTACTCTCAGGTGTAATAACTTCGCTATTCAATCCTCTTTACTTAATTTACAGCTTAAGCGTCTAGTTGAAAAAAAGCAGAACTTATTTGAACTTCTTCGAATTAGTTTGAATTTACTGGGGATGAAAAATATAATTCTTCAATGACATTACCGAGATCGGGGGGTTTGCAATCGTCAACTTCTTAATTAAGATACTGTAGTACGTTTCTCCGCAAGATGAATGGATTGTATCATCCAATTCTTCCTCTGGTGGCAGTATAAATCAGGGATTAATAGACGAACGACTACAAGGTTTAAATGCTTTATCGATTAAAATTCTAAAATGAATGAATGAAACATCACTAGGTCGTGACACATGGAAGTCGAGGACTGGCTCTGAGGCCTCGTTACAAGATAATTGTAACAAGGAAGGGTTCAATGCTGCGGTTAATGATCAGTTTTCCAAAGCAAGAATTGGTATAATTGCCAATACCCAAAAAGAGTGCGAATCCTGTGATTCCAGAATTGGCTTTGGCACAGGTGGCTCTCCTGACAACTCCAACACGTGTGGAGTTGTCAGGAGAGGGTTTCCCAAATCGAATTTGCTAAATCTCGTTTCCTATCAAAAGCAACGATTTGCTCGTTCTTAGTAATAGAGAGGGACATCTTATACAAAAATATTGCAGTCAAAAGTCGCACATTAACAAAAGAAAAATGATAGCGTTTATGAAATTATCTGTAAGGACGCCAAATGATGGAACACTTAGCACTTTTCGAACAAAGTGATGTGGGAGTTCTTTAGACTAAAGATTTTATATTTTGAGCTTTCCACAGGCTAAACATTTTATATTTTGAGCTTTCCACAGACTAAACATTTTATATTTTGAGCTTTCCACAGACTAAACATTACATTTCAATCTTTTTTAACAAAAAAATAATGCAGTCAAAAGTGGTTCATGCACTCATGAATAAGATATTGGCGGAACAAATTTCAATTCCTTACCGAAACACCGAAAGGAAGACATCGGAAATAGCCTGTGTTTTGCGAAATTCACGAAAGAAAATTGATAATGTTAATGGAATTATCTGTAAGGACGCCAAATAATGGAACACTTAGCACTTTTCGAACAAAGTAATTTGGCAATTCTAAAGACTAAAGATTTTATAATTCAAGCTTTCCAAACCTTCTCCGTTTGACAGCGAAGTTTTTGTTTATATATTTAAGTTGCGTCACGTTGCTCCTTTGCGTGGTTCAAAGTTCGCATAGGCACAGACAAATTACCTCTGTAAGATCTTTTTGAAAAAGTGCCTACCACTACCGTGAACCAAATCCAAAATCTAAAGCTGACAAATCGATTTCCTTCGTTAGTTAAATATACATATATGACGGTCTCAATAAGGGGGATGGCTTTTACGGGTAACAGTTCAAGTTTTGGTCATTTTACAGCTAATGATTTAAATTCGTCAATTATTGTGCTTAACGGCTATTTTTTTTTCTTCCTTCCTTAGTAGGGCTGACGGTAAACCCCATTGACACGCTCTTGTATTCTTATACCACTTAAATGTGATATTATTATCAATCCGTTTTATTCACGTTGTCCTTGGGAAGCGTTAGCGGACATAAATTCCTAGATGTATCTGTTTTTCCCCAAATTATAGAAAAATGAATAATTATATTTTCTCAACCGACAGGAACAGTCACCTTGGAAACCGAGGATAATCAAGAAACTTTACCACAGATGTCTAGTCTGCTTTCCTTGGACAGGTTTCGATATTTGAATGCTCCTAAACTTGACGAAATCATTACATACGACGACTTTGAATGCATGTTTAGGTGTCTTCACCATCCTCTGTGTGTTTCCGTAAACCTGGTTGCCGAAGGTGAACTGCGGTGTGAGTTACTGTCACCTCATGAGAACAGCAATCCTATCGAGTACAAAGAAAATAAGAATGCGCATCATTCTCACTTTTTGGTAAGGGATTATCTTGATCTTTAACTCAAACCGATAGCTTATTTGCATCAATGAAGTCCAAACGAAGAATTTTCCTAAACTCTGTTTTACATGGTAAGCGAGGAAAATGCAAATGCATTGGGCATAATGTTCCTCACAAAGAACACGAGGTCGAGCTATAAAAGGTCATAACCTACTAAATTAATCATTCATTTTTATCCATTGCATTCTAGCTAGTTCTTCAGTGTTGTTCCCCATTCTGATGGCCCAATTATAATGAAACAAAACATGGGTTCAATTGTTTTCATATCATATCAAAATGATACCTGTTTATCCTTGCGTTTTAGTATCAATTCAGAGTTTTTGTATTTGGAAGGAGGGTCTCAAAAGAACCTCACATTTTCAGAATGGTGAAGGTTTATAAGATAGAAGTTAATTGCCTTAATATAGCTTTAAGGGCTTATGTTTATTTATTTATTTCTGCTTCAGAATGCTTGTGTAAAAAATCCCTGCAAAAACAATTCCACTTGCCGAAGCGATTTTACTGGAAAAGGTTATATCTGTTTGTGTTCAACTGGGTTCAAGGGCTCGACTTGTCAAGAAGGTAAGACACGTTTTCGATACTAAAAAAATTATACAAAAACAAACGAAAAAAAACACACGTGGACATCGTGACGTATTGCTCCCGGGTTTAAGGTCTATATAATGTCGCAAACACGTTTGGGTGGGCTTTTTATATCCTGGGGATGGGAGGCGCTGATGAAAAGATTGAAAAAGCCTACACGATCATGAAGTTGGAAACTATTGCTCATGTTATTGACTAATAAACAAAGGAAAACTTTTTTCAGATGTTGATGAGTGTGCTGAGGGATCACATAAGTGCAGTGTTGATGCTGTGTGTAACAATACCAAGGGATCTTACAAATGCACATGTAAACCAGGATACCATGGAGATGGATTGACGTGCGAGGGTAAAATTTTTAAAGTATGAGTAATCTAATGAGAGCTCATCCTTTTTAATCTAATTGAGCCAGCATGGTAATTATCGATCAGAAATGTGTTTACAACCAAGACCGAAGGTTGTACTGTGAGAATACCATTCCGCAACTTTGACAAGTGTTTCGTTCACTGCACACCACGGAGTTGCTTTTTTTGGGCTTCCCCAATCAAGTTTATTGTATGTAGTAAGCACAAGATTTAAATAAACTTATTCAGACAGCTTATCAAGCTACCAGTTTCACTCCAAAATGCTATTTAAATAGCTTACATTTGCTGAGTAAAAGTTTTTCGTCAGTTTTAAACGAAATGTTACTTGCGTTGTGTAGTATGCGTATCAAGGCATCATCAGATTGGGGTGGGTATATACTGATCCACATATACCTCAACAATACGCGAAATACCCATGTAATTCTGTACTTCATCTTATTTTAGGTCCTTTCTCTCATTCGTGCACAGAAATTTACAAAAGTCAAAGGTACGTAAAAATAGATAATTCTTTTTAGTTGAGTGTTAGGGTTGTGATAGAAAACTCTAAAAATAAGCCTAAAGGTTGCTGAACGCCTTCTCGTAAGAGTAAAACTAAAATTATACAGTAGAACCTTAACTTAACGGTCCCTTGGAGACCAAGAAATCTGGCCAATTTAAAATAAAGGTCGTTATAGAAGGTTGGTTTGACATTGCATCTGTTTTTACAAATATTAGGTCTTTTTTGCCTTTCAAAATCTTTCGTTTCTGCGAGTAAACCAAGTTTTGCCGCAGTAAATATACTTTTCTATGCGAAAAAATTTCAAATACTAAACATATCTCGGGCTGGAAAAAGCCGCACGGCCCTGTGCGGTTTGAGAGAATTGAACAAAGGATCAAAAAGAGAGAGCGACACTAGGTCCCTGTGTCGTGATCTACAGCCAAAAAGCCAGTTCATAGTAACAGTTATTACTCCACGTAAATCAATAAATAAATGAAACAAATAATTAACACGTAGAAAAAACGCCTTAGCCTCAGTTCACAGGAGAATAGAGCTTATCAACTTCTAGTGGATTATGCCAAGGTCAATGTTTACTGTCACATGACTGATGACCTTGACAGCTGCGGGGGTGGTGGATGGACGATGGTAATGAAAATGGACGGCGAGAAGGTATCTTGCTTCTCATCACTATTAAACTTGATGCAAATGTTCTATTGAAATGGAAAAATTTAACAGGTGACCTGTTGATGAAAGGAACTATAATCAGTATGCGCTATATACTATCCCTTAATATATATAAAAAAAATTGAGTTGATAATGGAAATTGGCCACCGACTGTAAAGAGTTTCAAAGCTTACTTAGCACCGACTGCACGGATGACACTTTCCCCTTTTCAATCTTCCCTGTAAAGGGTGACATGACCAAGGTTTATCCTCCGAACATTGGCAACGTAAACCTGACGTGGAATTGCAAATTCATAAATGAATTCAGACGAATGTTTAGCCTCAATATTTATTCACCTAAAAGACTGACCCAAAAAAAGCAACCAGGAAAGCGAAAAACAACAATAATAATAATAACAGCCTTGAGGCTCAATGCCGAATGCCTCAAATTTACGTAAACTAGACAGATCAAGTTCTCCACTCTTGCTGTAAGAACATTTCGAATCATTCTACCCGTTGTGATTCTAAAAAATAATTTTCAAATGGATTCAACCATCATTCAATTAACTTCAAATTTTCCATCTACATAGCCAAACTTCAACTATGATTCAGAACTTTGGAATAACACTGATGACTTCAATCCTAAAGGTGGGGAGACTGGGTTTGACTTAAATGAGACGAAGCTACCGACTTACTGGAAAACATCGTTCTCTAAGATTTGTCTTGGAATGAAGCTCGGCAATCTTTCAAGGTTCATTGTCATCAAAAAGGAAGCCAGCTCTTTGTACTCACTGATCGCCGACGGACATTATCGTGAAACATCACTGGGTAGTGACACGTGGAAGTCGCTGATTGGCACCAAGGTATCTTTACAATTAAATTGCAACAAGGAAGGGTTCAATGCTGTGGTTAAAGATCAGTTTTCCAAAGCAAGGATTGGTATCATTGCCAATACCCAAAAGGATTGCAAATCCTGTGATTCCAGAATTGGCTTTGGCACAGGTGGCTCTCCTGACCACTCCAACACGTGTGGGAACACTGCAAGACACGGAGGAGATAATGGCGACAAAGACATCAAAGCCATGGGCTATATCTTGGTTCAGTGACAAGATCATCGATATAATCGCCAGGAAATGGACAAAAAGCTAACCGAAAAGTTGTAACATTAAGATGCAGCAAAAGGGGTCTGAATAAGCAATTAGACGCCAAGCACGAAATGATCTAGTTTCGTCTTTATGGGATTTCCCAAAACAAATTTCAACTTCCAATTTCTGATAAAAAAAAATTAACGTTACGCTGTTGGTCCTAGAAGAGGGGGGGGGGGGGAAGTGGGAGGGTTGTAGGGGAATAGGAGGACAAAGATAGCGAGTCACCCCCAGCATAGTCCGCCTAGATTGATCAGACCAATGAAATATCTATAAATAGTTAGCAGCCTGGTAGTGTATTGAAAAACGTATTTCATATTTGATCACAAAATGATTAGATGAAAATGTTAGTAGTGCACGTCTAGTAACCTCAGGGTTCATTTATCTTTTTCTGAAAATTTGAGGTCAGCGAATGGAATGACAGATGACCTTTGTCAAAACATATCAGTCACCAATATTACTACGATTGTTGTCGTCATTACCATACTAGTAAATAAGTAGAGAACAACAAATCTTAGCAAACCGAAGGATATTACAATAAAGCCATGGAGCATAAAGCAATGGTTGATTTTGGCAATATTACATAATATATATATATTCCAATTAGGTTCTCTGTACATAATAAGACTTCAATACTTCGGGTTTTAGATTTTAACTCTCGGATATTTGGAGGCTTATTTTATTATCTGCTTGTTTGTTTTACTTTACGATGTGAACTAGGTCGGTCACCTTACATCGTTTTCATGATACTTTACTCATCATATAAAGAGCCTAAATTCTCCGTCATGCTATAATAGATGGTTTTGCTTCATAAGATCACTCGCAACATTATTGATTCTCACCCTGTTACTTTGATGATCTTGTTTTGAAACGAAACTATTTTAAGACCATCATATATTTCAGGTATAAAAAAGGTAAAAAAAAAACGAAAAATGAGTAATTCTCATTCTCAAGGAGCTGGTGTAAAAGTTACCTGCCTCTTAAATATTCAGTTTTGAGGAAAATCTATTTTGAGCTCTATAGACGATAAACAGTGCTCGAATTTTAACCAGCGAATGGCAAATCTATTAAAGAAAACTTTTCTTTCAGTTTAGATTCTTGCTAAATCTAAGGAAGTAAAAAAATTGAGTTACATCTACGTTTATATGGTACTATAAAAAACGATATCACGCTAATCAGAAGACAGGAGGTCTATAATTGGTCAGAAAAGAACAAGGAAGTTTGATTTTAAGATCAATTTGTAAATCTCACGGGGAATCGGTCTCAGAATGCGATCCGCACCATAAAAACTTGACTGCCTCTGTTACGTCGCCAGGATATTTATTTCCATGGCCTATTTTTCAGTGGGAGATAGACGTCTTGGGAAGTTAAAGATAGGGCTGTGAAGTTTAGTTTCCAGATCAAAAAGGTGAAGTGTGGTCTGGTAACATGACTGTAGAAAGAAATGAGACACCAAGTCTAAAGTACTTTGGTTTCATCGTCACGCTCCAGTTTCTCGAAATTTCGTTTTCGTTCAAAAGTAGCGATTTGTTCGTTCTTAGTCCTAAGAGAGGGGGAGAGGGGAGGGACAGAAGCCCTGTATGTAGTTGAAAAGATAGAGAATCGTCCCAACCCTAATCTACTTAATTTCATCAAATCATATAATACGAATAAGAAGCTACCTATTTTTTTCGTTTATCCAAATCCTAGTTTTGGCGAAAGAATCGCCTTTACTGTTTTGTTATCCTTCTATTTCACTGGTTGGTAGTTTACAAAGAAATGCTAACATCTATGCAGGCATTTGAATTAATTGAAAATAATTATTCCTGTAGGAAAAGTGCCGATCGCCCCGTATATAAACTTTCTGTTGTAATTAAGAGCTGATTGTAAGAAAACAAAACAAAAAAAAAACGACAACAACCAAACTTCATTTGGTGAGGTGAGTGATATTTTGTGTAATGAATACGGTTTCAGTAAAGCAATTACGATCCCTATTACATTTATTTTTCATTCTATTTAAAACAACCCATCAGTTTCTGATAAATTTCTTTTGATTCACCATCAGTTTTAAAACGAGAGACAAACTTACAGATAACTCAATGGTTCAACCGGCAAAATTAATATCTTAGAGTATGATATTACGATTTAAAATGTTTCCCTTTTCTACTTCAAAGCACCTGTGTTCAAAACCTCTGCAAGAATAACGCTACTTGTCAGGGTCGTTTTACCGAAAGAGGATTTCGTTGTTTCTGTACTGCTGGATTCAAAGGTCGAAACTGCGATGAAGATAAATCTTTTCGGTTACTCGGTCATAAGGTACTAATTACTGCAAGCACTTGCGAGCTCGCTATATAAGGGATGGCTTCTATTGCCGCGAAGGTAAGCTGGGATAATTTGCCACGGACATAAAATTTTCCAAGCCTCGCGTGAAAGATGATGTCTAAGAAAAACTATTTGAGCTTTTTCCTCGCTAAATGGAGGCTTCTGAACATGTGCCTGTAAACATTCAGATACATGTGTACGGCACAGAATTTGCCAACAGCTTATGGTCTCAAACACGATGATGATTTTCAGAGCAACTTTAAGTTTATAGTTTATATTTACTTCTGCTATCATAAGAGCACAACAACACTCTCCCATATTCGATCAACTCTCGGAAGAAGAATACCATTCCAGAGGGGCCTTAGATGCAATAATTGGAGGAAATATACCTATCGGAAGAATGCAGAATCGACGAGGCTTGAAAGCAAAGATTTTGCGGGCCAAAAAAGGGTTGATACGAACTGCGTTAGAAAAAAAGGGTTAAGACCAAACTTCATACAAATAAACGATAAATAACAAATAAAGCTCTAAAGATACTAACAATATACATTTCAAATTGTGATCCAAATTCAAGCTATTCTCTTACCGTGAGATCCAGACACGATTGGATGTCATTTCTTTACCCTGCTTA
This sequence comes from Pocillopora damicornis, assembly GCF_964200805.1. Lineage (NCBI taxonomy): Eukaryota > Metazoa > Cnidaria > Anthozoa > Scleractinia > Pocilloporidae > Pocillopora > Pocillopora damicornis. Next base: position 9,205,693 of record NC_142676.1, read on the forward strand.
AACAAATATATTAGAGCCGGATCAATGGATGGTTATACGATTTGCGTGATAAAACTGATATTAAGAATTAGTTTTTGCTGCCAAACTGCGAGTGGTTTTCGTGTTTCTTTAAATACTGTTTTGCTGTAATTTAATGTGATAATATGCTAGGAGGAGTTTTTCTTTACATATTTGAGATCATCTGCGATCTATTACTGAAAAGACGCGGGGTGATACTGAGTCTACTCACTAAATGGATCATACCAGGAAAAGCTTACATCCATGATTAATTAAAATTTTTGTGTGTCGCTTCTTTAAATTAAAAGTATTTCATTCAATGGACAAAGTAATGTTAAATGTAAATCCTTTCGATCAAATGTTGGAAACTTTTGAACATGACATTGACATTTAAAATAAGGGAAATTACTTTTTAGAAGTCGATGAGTGTGCTGAGGGATCAAAACACTGCAGTGCTTATGCTGTGTGCAGCAATAGCAAGGGATCGTACAGTTGTACTTGTAAATCAGGATTTTCTGGAGATGGACGAAATTGTAAAGGTAAATTAATCATCGTTGTATATGACAACTGAATGAGCGTTTGTTGTTGTTCCTTGACCCTATTAGCCGCGACCTGTTGATATTGTAAGGAAGAAGTCCGTGCTGATCGTTCCTAGGAATTTAGGGTTTAATCAAAACTATATTGAACTTAATTTTCGAATAGTGATTGGTTATCACCAGCCCAATTTGAGCACTAATAGGACAGTGTACGCGTCGTGCTTTTAATGGAAATGTACCAGGACAGTTAAAGGGACAGTTAACACGTAATGTATGCAGAAGTGGACAGAACGCGTCATATGCACGCTGTTTTCACGTCTCGCTTTGTTAATTACTCGAATGATTATTAATGATTAATCGTGTATCAAAATATATGTCATTGTTGTTAATGGATAATTCAGCCACTCAAAGATAGCAAGTCAATATTACTGAACGTCTTTGATGAAAATTTCAGATTTCGACGAATTTTCAACTACAGAAACGCACAACTGCAGCGCTAATGCAGTATGCAACAATACCAAGGGGTCATGTAAAACGGGATACTCTAGAGATGGATGGACTTGCAAAGGTAAATGTACTCTCTTCACTTGCATTCCCCAGGTAAACAAGTAAGGATCGAAAAGTTTGGAAGTCACAAGTTTTTCCTCGTCTCTTACAAGGGTTTCAAGTGTTCTGCCAATATTCCAAATAGATTATTAAGCCCGCCCGGAATCGATGCAATCCTCTGCTTTTAAAGAAGAACAATGGGTTTCTCGGGTACAATTAAACGATAGGGTTTAAACCAACCAGAGCTTGCGCAGAATCTCAGCTATGAGTTGATGATGCTGGTGATGACTGTCATTCTCAATTTCGCTTGCCAATGAGGTTTGAGATTAGTTTGACGATGTAAAGTTACAACGAATAAGTTTTGGTTTTTTTCAAATATCAATAAATGTGTTGCAGGAAAACAGAACTGCAGTGCCAATGCTGTGTGCAACAATACCACCAAGGGATCGTTCAACTGTTCATGTAAACCAGGATATTCTGGAGATGGAAAGATTTTAAAAGGCTAACTTGAGCAAAGCCCTGTGTCACAGATGGAATAGAAAGTAAGCGACATAACCTTTAAATTATATGTATGGTCGATAACGTCATGAGCTCAGGTTGGAAATTAACAACATTGTATTCCGTTCACTACACACAATAAAATTGTTGTTTTATGTAAAATCTCTTTCCCGCCTCGCCTCACTCGGTTTTCGATAAAAAAAAAAGATTAAAGCATATTGAGATAGTGCTATCAGCGTTACCCAAGTGTCTATAAAAATAATTGACAACTGCTGAGTAACATTTCAAGCATGCGCATAAGGACAAGTCGCTCTTTAGAAATTCAAAGGTAAGTCAATATTAAAAATTATTGCCGATAGCTAGGTTTGGAATCAAGTTGCACGAATGATAAAAAATACTACGGCTGAACCTCACCATAACAGCAATCTTAAGGACAGAAGAAAGTAACGATGAAGCAAGGTTGTGTGGTGATTGAGAGATGCGAACTAGTGTTAAATTTAACATGTTATTTTAACCAAGAGATCAGTTTTCGTCATGAAAAAAGTGCTGCCTCGGGTGGCATAAAAGAAATATGAAACAAACTCGAATGTATGTACAGGAAAGGAAAACAAAAAACTTGTTGTCCAAAGGAAAATGTGCTTAAAAACACAGAATGAAAAAGCCACATTGAATGTGTCGCTAAGAGTATTTGGCCGAGAGTTTCGCGAAGGTCCTTTGCACAAGTGCTTTGTCATTTATTCTGCCAACTTGACTGTTAGTCTTCAGCTATCAGATATACCCAGCAGACCCTCAAAAAGCTATGTTACGTAACAAGTACAATTTACTTTATAACTCGTAAGGCCCCGTGTGTGGTTTTATTGTAATTCGTTTAACAACAATCCCGGTATGACGGCCGTACACGATGACGTGAGTCGAGTCCCCCCGCGTTTTACAAGCAATAGAAGAAAGGAGGATAAAGAGGGTTATACTGTAATACACAAAGGTCGGTCAGTCATGTCATGTCCTCATGTCAAATATTTTCGCTTCCGCCCTTCCTACTCGGTCAATAAGAATTGTTTTCGTTCGTGCGCTCTAAAGTAAATTTATAAATATTTGAAACAAATATACAACATGCAAAAAAACCGGCTTTTTTTCGCAGGTCGCAAGAAAATAGAGCTTATCCACTCTTAGTGGATCATGGGGAGCACTATGTTTACTGTCACATGACTGATGACCTTGACAGCTACGGGGGTGGTGGATGTACGCAAAAAGGTACGTTGTTTCTTGTCACTCTTACCCTAGATCCACATATTCGCTTTAGAAGGAAAATTTGGCATTTTACTTTTTGATGAAAAATTTTACTACACCATAAGTTACATATGATTAGAAATAGTCATCAAACACACCAAGCGCACGGTACGTTCAGGATTTCCAATAGCACTGCCACAGCTATCACCAGCTATTACCTATGATGCACAGCGTTAACAAGATCACCATCTTTTCTTCAGACTAGAGATTAATGAAAGGGTAGATGCAAGGAAAATCGTGACGGAAATTCTTTTAGTGTTTAAAAAGATCTAACAAAACCGATCTAAGTATTTTGAGATTACCGAAGCCATTACGGTGAAAAATATAAAAGGCTAATTCAGTTACGAAAGGGCATTAAAATTTAATCGTGATAATAGTGTCAACATTCTCGCACATTATTACATTACATTTAAAAACTGAAAATAATTTCAAACATAATATTTGTAATTATGTTATTATACATAAGTTAAAGAATTAAATAGGACGCATCGATTCTCTGTGACTCTGAGTTTCGCGTCTAAGCGCTCGTCAGACAGAACTTTATTCAATGAAGAACATACCTCCTTATATATAAATTAGATAAGTAGCTAATTAATTCACTACTGTGATGATCTAATCTACGTGTGAAATAAAGATTCTATAGAGCTATTGTTGGCGGCTTGTGAAATTTGCTAAGTGAAACTTATTCTTGTAGCCTCCAGTCTTATTCTCATACCACAATCAGCGACAAAGACATCGACATAATTATGCACTGCCGGAAATCACCCTCTACTTGACAACGAGACCGCCAGAACAAAGAAAAACCACGGCAGCATGTTCGACGTAACTATGGGCAGCTTCGACGGAGCGGAAGTTGGTGAGCTCATCGGGTTTTCCCTTGAACAACCTCAGCGAGAAATACGGCAAAAACAACGTAGGACTCTGCAGAGACGACGGGCTGGTACTTCTAAGAAACGCAAGCGGGCCACAATCAGAACGGACTAGAAAGGACGTCACACGAGAATTTAAGAAACAAGTACTGAACATTTCTATAAGCACAAACCTAAAAATCTGCTACTTCCTCGACGTCACCCTGAACCTCACGGACGGGGTCCACAGTCCGTACAGAAAGCCCAACAACGAAACTCTCTACATTGACACCAATTCCAACCATCCCCCTACAATAATAAAACACCTACCAGCAGCCATCGGCCGACGAATCTCCGACATTTCCTCAAGCAAAGAACTCTTTAACAAAGCCATACCACATTACAAAAGTGCACTTAAACAAAGTGGACACGACGAAAAATTAATCTACACTGAACGCAAGAAACCTGTAACTCACACCGTGCAGAACAGCCGCAAGAACAGAGAAAGAAACATAATGTGGTTTAATCCGCCCTACAGCATGAACGTACAAGCAAACATCGGCAGAGAGTTTCTGAACCTCTTCAGTAAACATTTTCCGAAAAATCACCAGTACAACAAGATTTTCAACAAAAAACAACATGAAAGTTAGTTACAGCTGCACTGACAACCTACAAACCATAAGTAAGAAACACAACAGAAAAATCCTCGAGACAAGCAAGACCCCCTCCACGGAAAACAACTGTAACTGCAGGAAAAAAAACGACTGCCCTCTGAAAAACAACTGCCTCACTTCAAGCGTCGTCTACAACGCCAACGCAACAACAGAAGGTGACACAACCGGAAAGAATTACATTGGGCTAACAGAAGGAACCTTTAAACAACGTTACGCGCAACACAAACTTTCCTCTCGGAACAGAAACTATTCAAACAGCATGGAACTATCAAAACATATCTGGATACTCAAAGACAACAAGACCAATTTTACAATTAACTGGAGTATTTTAACGACTGCCCCGGCCAACAGCAACAAAAGCAAGCGGTGCCACTTGTGCCTCACAGAAAAACTTTATTTAGTTAGAGCGAAGAAGCCGTCTTTATTAAACAAAAGAACAGAAGTCATTTCTAAATGCCGCCACGAGAATAAGTTTTACTTAGCAAATTTCACAAGCCGCCAATAATAGCTCTCTAGAATCTGTGGGAACACTGTAAAACACAGAGGAGATAATGGAAACAAACAAATCAAAGCCATGGGCTACGTCTTGGTTCGGTGACAAGATAATGAATATAAGCGCCAGGAAATGAACAAGAAGCTAACCGAAAAGTTGTAAACATTTAAATGTCACAAAAGGGGTCTGAAAAAGCAATTAGACACTGAGTATGAACTGATCTGGCTTCTTCTTTATAGGATTTCCCAAAGCAAATTTCAACTTGCATTTTCCGAAAAAACTGGACAAAAGCGCTTCAGGTAAATGAAAAGATAGTGAGTCACCCTCAGCGTAGTCGGCCATGATTCATCAAACCAAGTATAACAGCCCGATGTTTTATGGAAATCGTATTTAATATCTAATCACAAAATTATTCGATGTTAATGTGAGTAGTGCACTTCTAGTAACCTCAGGGTTCAATTATCTTTTTCTAAAAACTTGAGGTCAGCGAATAGAATAACAGATGGCCTTTGTGAAAAAAATATCAATCACCAGTAGTACTACCATTATTATCATCATCATCACATAAGTAAATGAGTACAGAACAACAAATCCTATTAATCCGAAGGATGTTACAATGAGGCTATGGTGCACAAAATAATGGTTGATATTAGCAAAATTACATAACATATAAGTTTCAAGAGGGTTATCTCTACAAAATAAAGTTTCCAAAAGTGATGCTATCGTCTTTTTGTGCCCAGTAAATTCTCAGATATTTCGAGGCTTATTTTATTATTCGCTAGTCTGTTTTACTGAAAGTTGTGACCGAGGTAGGTCACCTTATATCGCTTTCATGATATCCTACCTGATCATATAAAGAGCTGAAATTCTCCTTCATGTTATAATAGATGGTTTTAGTACATGAGATCGCTAGCAACATTATCGATTCTCACCCTGTTACCATAAAGATCTTGTTTCGGAACAAAACTATTTTAAGATCATCAAACATTTTCACTATGCCATTAAGTAATTACCTGAAAACCAACAGATCGATAAAAAAAAGACACAAAATGGTGAAAGATTCTTTAAGAGCTAGCGTGAAAGTTATTAGCCCTATAAATATTCAGCAAATATACTTTGAAGCATATATATTTTTTAACACTATAGACGATAAACAGTGATCGAATTTTAACAACTAATAGGCAACTTTATTAAAAGAAAACTTGTTCTCGTTTAGATTCTTGCTAATCTAAGGCGATCGATTTTTGAGGCAATTGTAAGATGTCTCGGTATGAAGATCGGAAACTAAAAGGAGATTATTGTCATCCAAAAACAGGCAAGCTCCCTTTAATCACCGATCACTGACGGACAATATCGTGGCGCGTCACTTGGTCGTGACGCGTGGAAGGCGCTGATCGGCCCGTTTCAATGCTGTCGGTGACAGTCTTTACTCTAAAGCAAGAGCCGGCATAATTTCCGACCAAAGAAAGCATTGCAACAGCTGTGATTCTAGAATCGGCTTTGGTACAGGAGGGAAGCCTGAAAACTTCAAGACATGTGGGAACGAGGCAACGCAATCGCCAGATAATGGAGAACAACACCTCAAAGCCATGGGGTAAATTTTGGTGCAGTGACATGGAAACCAATGCATTTTTACAAAAATAAAACTGAAGCCAGTCGAATGTGACTCGTAGATATGTAGATGTATCAAACTGGGCACAAAGAAATTGGACACCAAATCTGTAGTATTCAAATTCCATCTGCTTTTATACTCCCAAATCGAATTTACAAAATTTGTTTCCCGATCTAAAGTAACCTTTTTTTTTTGTTTTTAGTCCTTAAGGAGAGGGGTGGAGGGTTGAAAGAACAGAAGCCCTGAACGCAGTTGGGGGTAGTGAGTCGTGCCCACTCTTCTCTGCTCAGATTCATCTGATCGATGAATTACATACAAGTGGTTAGCTGCCTTGTATCCTTTGGGAAGAATAAAAAAAGTAGAGATTCTGCCATAAAATAATAAAAACGAACAAACAAACACAAAAAGAGGAGAAAGTGGAGCCTCGCAGGTAATTAAATGAAAGGCGTCTCGTTCCCACCGTTAGATTCATTAGATTAATAAAGTACGAATAAGTGGTTAACTGTATGGCATCGTTTGGTAAAAATGGAAGTACGTGAGGTACTGCCGCGAAAAGTTGCCATGCTCGATTTTAGTGAAATACAGACTAGTAGCTTCAAGGAAAATGCAAACGTAATCCTTCTGTAATTTTCACATCATAATATTTGTAAGGTTTAGAAACTTGTTTAAGTTGCCAGAAGAGGCTTTCTCCTTCCTCTCCCTCTTCGCCCATTCACACATCCTTGTAAGATAGCCTTTTCCCAACGTCCCAATGTAAAATGCTGTAAGGTTTTTCAGTTTTTGCTTCCTCAAAAATTTCTCTAGTCACATTCATGTCCTTCATGTTTTCAGTAAGTAAGTACTTGGGAGTAGATAATAAAATTATAGTATCATTAAAACAATAATAGCAATAACAACTTTCTCACAATAAAATAACAACGATGAAAACTTAGAAGTAAACGAATTTGATCAAACTAATCCCTCTGATAAAACTGTTTAATGGATCACGATAGAATTGGAAAATCGCATACACCAACCCGCTTACCGACCTCGTATCTACATAACAGATATAAGATGTTACATTAACCAATTGCGACCACTCTTTTTATATCTGAAGGTTCTAATATTTCTTAAGAACAGGCTGCAGGTTTGCTAATGTTGGTCTGTGTACAGTTTCCTGTTGAAAAAAGATCATAAGGACTTACTCTATTCAGTATCTATAAACACATGTTCTAGGCAGTTAAACGTTTAATCATAACCAGTTCTAATCATAACAATTGTTCTAATCATAATAATTGTTTAATCATAACAATTTCCTAAAATGTGATTGGTGCATTAGCCGCGTTATTTTTCACTTATCACTCTGTAAAGCTGTAATCGGACAGTATAATCGGCCAGTTGGTTGTAATCGAACACGTGTAATCGGACAGTTGAAGTAATCAATCATACTAAGTCCACTCAGCCAAATCCACCAATCACACAATTAATCACAATTACCATAGCAACAACCACTTATCCTGAAAAAATTGTAGATTTTCCAAAGTTGAGGAATTTTTCACTTAGGCATTGCCTCTACTGGACCTATTTGTCCTAAATGCATTTGCTGTTTTCGGATATTGTAACAGTTATGATTGATTGGTAACAGGACTTTGTGTCGTCCAATTCTGTATGTAATCAAACTCGTGATTAACAAATCAGACTCCCGCTTCGCGGTCGTTCAATTTTGTTTATCACTCTTATGATTATAGACATGATTGGACTCCACTCGGTCCTAATACCAATATCAATTCTGGTTGCAAACTTCACTGAAGTTGATTCTCGATTCCCTTTGTCTCTTGGTCTCAGCCATAGATAATTTGGCTTAGGAGTTGTAAAAAAATTGTGAATCAACTAAGTACGACACGTTCCGCTTGACAATGACATTTGTCTGCACAACTCCCATCTAAAAACAAAGTTATAAGATAAAATTGTTGGTGGTGTTCTTTTACTTGCCTTGGGGTTCATTTTCTTTTCTACAAACTTGAAGTCAACCAGTGGTATAACAGATGGCCTATGTAAAAGCCAAACAAACAAACAAACGGTCACCGATGGTGCAATCACTATCATCATGAACATTACTGTCATGATCAATATCATCGTCATTATTAAATAGTTAAATGAGTAAAGTATAGCAAATCCTAGTAATACACTGCATATACCATTAAAAGGACTGACAAACACATTAAGTGGAAAACTCTACTTTGAATAAAACAACATTTCTCAACCCACACTTCACAAATATGATTTTCATATAACCACAGTCATTTAAACCCTACTTTATTAAGCCGAAGTAGAACATTAAGTCGAGTACCCTGCACTTAATGTCTGAACGGGAAGGCCGAATAGGCAAATATTTTGCGAGAGGTCTTAAGGTCTGTACCGATGAACGACAACGAAATATTTTCCCTTCTTACCCAAATTAACTCAGTCAATAATAATTTTATTATGAGACTACCATTTTTTTCCTCTCTCAGCCTGCATCTTCAAGAGCCGTAGGGTTTTCCTTCTCCGTTTGTGCCACAATTTAAAGCCATCGGAAAAGGATTTTAAACGAGTTTTCATAAAATGCAAACGCATATGCAAGGCTGTGAGGGTCATAAGATGGATAAGTTCGAGACCCATGCCAGTTTCGTTCATATTCAAGGACTCCTGAAAAAATTATGGCCGCTGGTCCAGACTGTTTTTAACCTAGTGCTTATATATTAGCCAATAAAGCATACCGGTATATACAGAAAAATGACAGGCTCAGGTGGTTGCATCACTTACCTGCCATGTGCACATTGAAAAGGTAACTGACACTTAGACAGACTATGGATTAGTTCCTGACACTCAGCTGTGCCAAGAGGCTCCCCAAACTTAACAGCACCTGCAAAATAAAGAAATGCCTTCAAAATGGTTGAAATTCATGTAAAATGAGGTCACATCATAAAGAAACAGGAAATAAATCAGTTCATTTTCTGCTTACTTAAGATCTTCAGTAAACATAGCATTTATTTTGTTTATCTCTACCTTCAGCTAGAATGAGTGAAGACTTGTTCTCCAAGTGGAGGAATTGTTGGACAACTATTTAGCACACAACTATAACTATGATTACATGTGAATTCCATGAAATAATTTCAAACAGTTTGTGGGAAATATATGAGTCGTTTCAGGTACCTCTCAGTGCTACTAATCAAAAGCTGCAACTTCTAATTGACAACAGAAGCATCAGAGAAATCCTTCTCTTTATCATAACATGTCAGCGTTTTTAGCAAGAAAAAGTTCGTGTATGTAAAAACCTCTGCGCTTAAGCTATCTGTTCATACCATGGCAAGCCTGGGAGCTGATCACATCAGAAATAGCCTTGGGAATAACAGGAGGTACTCCGCGTGTCCTTGAAAATTGCTGTTGACAATATCAAAAGATCCTGTTATAATTATAAGAAATTAAATGCTTTCAGACTGCACCACCCTAATGACTGCCTTAAAGAAGTATTTGGCCAAATAAAGTGTCAATAACTGTTTACTCCAAGGTTACAAAGACTACAAAAATCAGTTAACATACCACTGTCCTCTGGCTTCAAGACATTCTTGGCAAAACAACAGCGATGCATTCTATTTACTATAAGGGCTGAAGGTTGACTTGTTCGAACGTTAAACACTGAACGATCCAAACTTGGATTTTCCCGTTTTTTAGGCTTCGGTTTTAACAGACAAATTTTTTAAGCGCTTCCGATTTATTCGACCGTGAATGAATAAAAGTTATATATGAGAACTGCGGTTTACGAAATGTATATGAAAGCGATCTTCGCAGTAATCAACACTACTTAAGCAGTACTGAAAATAAGACCTGAAAAAAATTTCAATCCTGTAGGGGATTTGAACCCATGAAGAAATGAATATATTTCCAAAACTAAAAGCTAAAATACTAGCAATGGAAAAAAATACGAGGAGATATTCTGCTCATTGCTCGCATTTTTCTTCCTTCCTACTGGGCTTGGAAAAGACTAAGCCACCCGTGAAATATCCGCCCGTATTATGTGTTGAACAAAGCGACTAAGTTGCACCTATTTATGAACGACTGCTTTATATGATCAATTTTGTAATGATATATGCAAATATATCTTTAGCCTTATCAAAAAGTGCAACTTACTTCAAGATGTTCTCTGATCAGCCCCTAATCAGGAAATACAATGCCCATTAAAACACAGGTGTTCTTTACATGTGACAGATTACTGACTGAGACTTGTAAAGTCAACACGGAAGATAACTCAGTACTCTACGCTACAGCCATTTTGGTATCCATAGCCGCTAGCAAAAATTTACGTATTGAATCCACAGTAAAAGTCTCCTTTCTGTGGAAACCTGTACTCAGTGATCTGTAGCAAGCTGTAACGTTTAAGGGAGCTAAAATTTGTACAAATTATCTTGTAATATTGCTCAAATTGTCCCTTTCCGTGTTTTTTTTCCTTACGATTTAAACGTTGTTTTGTTTTAATAGGGTGAACGTTTTTTTCATCAAAACTTGCCCTAGGGTGGCTGAGCTTAGAGCCCTGTGACTAGATCACTCCAACATTTCTGGTTGCACATGTACTAATACTGTTAAGAGAAATTAGTTAGTTGTCAATACTGGGAGTGAAAGGTTTAAGTTAAGTGATGTCCAGGAATGGCCCGGTTATGTTAAATTTATTTGAAACAACAAATCAAAAAAAGAAAAGGCAAGTATCTGCTTAAATTTCATTTACAAGTATTTCTAATCATAACAAGAACAACTTTTGCCAAACTTGAGTTTACTCCCATTTAAAATAATTGGTACCTTCACGTTATCGACAGCAACTGAAGGTCTTCCACGCTTGACTTCAGAAAACTCTCGTTCGACAAAAACAGACGGTACGCTATCCACAAGGACTGATACGTCCTCAGAGGATTCTGATGATTGGCTTATTAGAAAACGTATCCCAATACGTTCTATTTCAGCTTGAGAAGCTTTCAAGAGCCAAATTTCCTCTTGAGAAAAACAAAGTTTCAGAGGAGGTGAGACTGTTGAGGACTTGATCCTGAGTTTTCCTCCAGTTTTTGTGTCACTGCCATCTCCAAAGAGTTCTGTGATCAAAAGACAATTATCATTGCATTAAGTATCAAGTAAAGCAACGATCCTCACAGGGGAGCTAAAATTTTTCAGGCTTCGTCTGGATTTGAACCCATGTCTCCCGGATACTAATTGGGCTCAACAAACAACTGGGCTAAGAAGCCACAAGATGGGAACAAGGCGCAGTGTTAAAGAGTTATTCTTTCCGAGGAGGAATCTGATCACAACTTCTAACAATTTCAATCTTATAATCATGTGTCTATGTTCCTTATTTGTAACACCACTGATGACCAATCATAATACACTCACAATTTAAAGGAAACCTATCATTATATTGACGTAAAAAATTTTTCGCAGCACAACCATACCTGATTGAAGACGTTCTAATCGAACTCGCTCATGCGCAGCGTGTTGATCTACCAGGACGAGTAAGCCATCAGCTCCCTCTAATTTTCGAAGACCAGAAAAATTCAACAAGTATCAGTTAGAAGGAGTAAAAGGGCTTCCACTTACTTACATGCACATCAAAATTTCCTCTTATGGAACCTTTCCTGCTTTTGCTTCTTTCCACCCAAACAGTGCTGTGCTTTCTTGAAGTCAATTAACAAGTCATAATCTGTGATTCTGATCCGTTTCCTTCACAATTGCACATTTTTTTAAACAATTAAAAACAAATCAAAAAGAACATTTAACTTGATAACCTTTTCTTCTTGAAACAATACTCTTTAATTGTATAGCTGGATTAACCCTCAAAAGCGAAAGTTCACAATAAAGCAAATTGCAGTTGTTGCTGTTGTTAATGTACTACAACAAACTTAAATCATCATATTATCTATGATCGTGTGGACTGATCAACCACCTGGAGTAGTGCACAAAAGACAGATATGACTAAGACTAATGTTTTGGCAACCCGAGTGGAAGTCACCATCTGATTGATCAGTATTGTCTTGATTTTCTCCCTTGTTAAACTCGAGAAGACTACTTATTCAGCCTTTCCACCCAATGATCTCAATGATTTCACCATCAATTCTCTTCCTCCGTATATTTCCCATAATATTTTGGCTTTGAGTATTAAGTGCTAAACCAAACCATGCCCTCAAGTTGAATTTTCTCAATCTATCCTATCACGACCGACTTACGCCACTTTAGTCTTATCGCCAGTAACATCGCAGCTAAACTGACCAATCAGTATACACGAACAGGACTTAGTACACCCGACTGACAACAACTCTTCACTTGACTTTGATGATGATTCCACTCAGGTTGTAGAACATCAGTCACCACTACTGACAACAGTCCATCGCAGGACTGCACCCATGCAGACGATCAGACTACACGATTCCTTGTCGAGTTAATTTGACGCAAACAATAATTACTGAATGGTCATGAACTTTGCCAAATCAATGACTGCTTTTGATAAGCCAAGCGTCTCACCTTCATGTGATACAACTCCCACGATAAATTTCTCATCCAGTTGTCGCAACACCCTCATGCTGGTCAACATCTCTTTTGTGAAACGGTATGGATGAGCCACATTATGCACTGAGATCTGCGATTTATCCAAGCCTGGTTTGTTGACCGTAAGTATATCCTAAAATTTTAAAAACACACCTCCACTTGTGAGAATCCGCAAAAAGGGGTTAGTGAGACTTTGCTGACCTCAGACAGCTCTCTCAAGAAAGAAACATAACTGGTTTAGTAGACCTTAAAATTTTAGAACATGTTTCCCAAAAATTCCTAGTCTCATGCAAAGCTGCTTTAGTAAGGAATGCCAATTCCCTTTCCGTACAATTTATGGTGCTGACAAGAGTGCAGCTCTTCTTTCCATTGCTTTACTTGTGGCTAATCAAGAATTATTTCAGTGTAGTACATCATACTGAGGAACATTTCGAAAATTTTTTGGCCTTTCCCAGAATAAAATCATAAAGAAGCTTTGTGCTTGATTTTTGTTTATGACAATAAGGCTATCACAACGATTAAGGTATGGCATCAATACACGTGTGTAGTTGTGAATCCAACGTGGCATTAGTCTTTGGCCATAAAACTGCAAAATAAAACTTGGCCAATATCCAGCCATGTTGACCAAACAAAGCTGGTCAATAACGCATATGTATTGTCAGTGCGCCACTAGTGCCTATGCAAGTGTAATTAAAATTCCATTTCCTGACCTTTTCTGGAGCAGCAAATACAGGATTTTTCCAATTGTCAAGCAGCTGTGTCACAGTTTTTCCTCCATTGTTAAGTAGGTCTTGTTCATAAGCTTGCAGGGCACCTGCATCAGTCCACTTACAAAGCTTCTCTTCTGCTTCTTGTTCTTCCAAGTGTTTCTTGTATAAAAAGGCCAAGTGAGAATCACCCATTCCTAAAATGTACAGAAACATGCAAAGTTGTTTCTCTAAAGAGCAACTGAAGTTTGAAAGGAACTGCCACACACATATTGCCCAGATATAAATGTTTTGAACTAGAACTCTTAGCAATGAAGTTCTGTTCTCTCTTCTGGTTGCCAAACATCTACTTGCAAACTAGTTGAGAGAATTTGCTGATACATGTACACACACTGCAAGACAACAAATGTTGTACAGGCCTGATTTTTTTTTGTGCCTTATTTTCACTACTGCTTATAAGTAGTAGTGTTTCTTACAGCAAAGATCAATTCCATATTCATTTCTTAGTCCCAGTTGACATATATGATTTTCATATATTCACAGTCGTTTATTCATTGCGTCACTGGTTTATTACAAATCAACACAATGACCAGTTCCCAGTTGGCTTGTTAGCTTAGTTGGTAGGGGACTGCAGGGTGATTACAGAGGTCATGGGTTCAAATCCCATACAGGCACGAATTTTTTTCAGGTCTTATTTTCAAGACTGCTTATTATTAGTAGTGTTTATTACTGCCAATATTGCTATCGTACTCATTTCTTAAACCACAGTTCACATATATGATTTTCATATATTCACAGTCAAACCCCTGAATGAAAGTGTTTCTCCTCTAATGTCACCTGTTTGCAAGATAGGACATTCAGGTAAATTTTAAGGAAAAGTCAATAGTTCAATTTCCTCGTGTAGTCCAGAAAACGGAGTAGCAATGCATATACCTCAAAATAAGAGTAGAAAAAAAATTGCAAATCTAACTTTTTAAAATCCATTTATAAAATATTATTTCATTGACAGAGCCAAGATCAACATTACCCTCAGTACCTGTGGCAGGTTCCTGTTTCCTATCCTCCCGTGGAAGCCAAGGGGTACACAAAAAGGACAAGTGAGAGGCACACGGGTGTGGCACATGCTGTCTACAGTCCTCTTCTTTCCCACAAAATTCAGTTTCACTTAACACCGAACAGTCATCATCTTTAATACTGAATTCATTTGGTGCTTCAAAGGAAGAGTGTCCAGTTCGACTGTTGATGAACAATTTTCTTCCCAAAGATGCATCAAATGTACAAAACCAATCCTTGTTTGAAGAACCTAACATTCCTGTGTGGATTTCAATTGTATCAGGATTCATGTTAGATTCTGATGTCAATGACTGGTGACTAGATTTGCCTTTCATTGGAAGCAATTCAGTCTTTCCAGGATTCCCTCTTTGATGGCTGTTGGTGTCTTTGGGAGATTTTTCTATGTATCTGCCTTTATCAACTTGCTCAGAATACAATTCATTTTCAAAACAACCAAGTACTGCAGAGGTATCTTTCCTAGTAGGAAATTTTGATACACAAATCTGATCTGTGGTTTTATCTGAATAATATTTTCTGAGATATGAAGAATCACCTGAGCCACAGGTCTCTTCAGCAACCACAGCCACACCAGCCTTGTTTCCCGCACTGTGTACTTCAATGCCGCACATAGCATTATGATCCAAACTGACATTTGCAATTGTTTCTTTGACAAAATAATTGCTAGAATATGCTGATGACTTAGTATTGCAATTGTCATTAACAGGAGCACCACCTGCATCACAGTCACTTCTCTTGACATTCATTGATTTTCTCCTGTCTAGAACAAATCTGCTGTTACAGTTTCCTTTCAGGGTGATTACCTTCCTATTCTTTGATGGCGATGCTAACTCATCCCCTGATGCTTCCTTGGTTTCTTGCAATCTCTTCCTGGTACACTGCCTATTCAGAAAAATAGGACTCGGAGAAGTAAAAGTTGACAATACACCAGTTTTCCTTTCACCTTTTGTAGAAGCAACAGAGGATTGATGATTGTTTTGGCGTGTTGAATGCAAAAACATTCTTCTGTGTTTTGGACTATTAGAATCAGATTGATAAACTTCTCTCTTTACACCTTCATTACTTCCAAGCGTTCCAAGCGATAACAATGAGCCAGTCACCGTGTTCCTCATGGAGCTATTTGATGTATTACAGGCATCCAAACTACCAGCAGTGTTCCTGATTGACAGTTTAAATGAGTTGCTAAAACTGTTATAACCATCTTTGCTGGTGGAAATATTTCTCACATCATTTAATTCATAACATATGTCGGCAGGCAAAATTAATTTGTGACTGGCAACTGCACCATTTACCGCATTTTTTATCATCTGGGCATGAACTGATCCACTGTCTTTAAAAGAACTGCCAGTCAAAGAAACGCAGAAAGATTTTTCCTTAGTGAGGAGAGAGTTACTATTGTCTGCAGCTGTAACCAAAGTGTTAGTATTTACCAGTCCTGAAACAGGGTTTGAACCTGAAGCAACAACATTCCCTGATGAAGTCATTTGATCTTCACTTTCATCTGTCTTAGAATTATCATCAGTGGATTTAATTTCTTTATCAGAGCTAGAAAAGACAGAAAATTCATTCTCTGAACAAGAAGTGTCAAGAAGTGATTCAACTTTTTTAACTCCCCTTGGCCTCAAAACAGTTGAAGAGTGCAAGCTCTTGTTAACATTGCTGGTTTCAATCTCCCTTTTGTACTCAAAAGCCTCAAGATTAGCATAACGTGAAGTTTTCATAACAGGTCCATCCTCATTTGACTCTGATACATCTGAGGTTGCTGAATCGTCCAGGTTGGAGAGCAAGTTTTGTTCAACCAGAAATTCTTCAATACATTTTTCCACACAACTGAGGACTTTGTCCCAATTCTGAAATTCAATCAATGTCTTTGCTGGCTCAAGGCAAACATCATATTCAGTGACAAGACAGTCAATATTTAGAACAAATATACCATGTTTCTCAAAAATCTTTGTATTCTGAGGGCTCGTTGTTTTACTCTGGTGGTTCTCTGATCTGACAGTATCTTTCTCCTCAGGCAAAGGCAATCTCTTCAAATGCTCTGATTTTGCGAGAATGCTATTCACAAGCTTGTGAAGTCTTGTCTTCAGTATTAAACGCCTATTTATATACAAAAATTGCAGACTCTTACTATGGTGTGTGTCGGTTGAAATAAAACCAGAAACTTTGAAGTTGTCCTGTTCAAATTGTACTTGTTGCAAATGTTTTGATCTTTGGTTGCCAAACAGCTGAGAGAATGCTGAGACAACAGACTTGCAGTCATGCGTTCGAAGGCATTTCACACCCGATGAATCGTTTATCAATGTGAATGCAGTCTTTGGGTTTATAAGAGCAATGGATGCAATTCTATGCCGAACACGGTCAAAGTCAAGTGTTTCCATGATAGCTTTACGTCTCACAGGAAGGTTTGAGAAAAGCCCATGAACTGTTACACTTGTTCCACGGATAGTTCTCGGAAATCGGGACTCTTTGAGCTCAAGGACTTGAGAAGTTCGAAACAATTTGCAGTAAGTTTGATGAGAAGACCGATGACGGGTGGATATTTCTAGCACATCACAAATCTCTCGTATACTTGCAAGAGCTTCTCCTCTGAAACCATGAAAACTCAGCTGTTCCAAATCTTCAAGCACATGGCATTTACTACTCGAGTATCGCTCTCCAACAAATCTCAGATCTCCGTGGGTTATACCAATACCATTATCGCACACTTGGATCTTAAAATTCGGAATGTCTATCCGAACTGTGATGCAGGTAGCTTCAGCATCTAAGCTGTTCAAAACAAGTTCTTCGACGCATTGCGTGAAGTTGGTGATGGCGACCCCTGATCTTAGACGAGATCGCACCTCTTCTTGCAAAGGGCGGATCATACCTGACAGTAGAAGGAGATTACATATTTTTGCGAACTAAGTGACTTGGCCAGACATAATCACTATACCTTTCAGGTGTCATGATGTAAATATTGCACGCAGGATCTCTGCCGATACGCGCCATAATGAAATTCTGCGCGCTTAAGATATCCCAGGGACCTTTGTGGGTTGCTTGTGAGGCCACTCTTTGGGACTGCTACATAAAGAAGAAAAAGGCGCCATTTTGATTCTCTGGCAGCAAAATGTTGCTCTCTACGACCAGAAGTAAGTATATTCTCTTCGTTCCTAGTAGACTCGTTGCTTTTTGCCTCTTTATTTCTAAAATTGTTTTCTCTCTTTTGATCTGCAGTGGCCAAGTCAAAATCAAAGTAAGTGATCTTTCGTTATGGCATTTTAATTGGTAATGATCTGAGTCGCGATCGGCTTCAAAAAAGGTCTTTTTATAAAAGAAAAAAACATGCGTGGACAGTCTTCAGTGCTGTGTTTGAGATCCTGGCGAATAAATACGCAGTCTTGTTGAAATTAAAGTTAGGCGTGTTATGAAGTGGTTCAAACTTACAACCGAGAGATCGATAACGCTGTCATTGTATGTGACAGCGGCATAGATCCACCGAGATCGTAAAGAATTAACCTCGTTACTACTTAATTGTTTTGTAGGCGCATTATTGTGCAACTTGTTAGTATGGCTGGTACTGGATATTATTACATGATGTCCAGGAACAGACTCAAACCCAAGCTGGAGTTCATGAAATACGATCCAATCGGTGAGTGCGGCTTGTTGATAACAGCTTGGTTGAAATAGTGATAGATAGACAGCAGGCCAGCAGTGTTCACGTGAACTGAGGACATGGTAAATTGGTGATGGAAGGGAGGGTAGATGTCCGTCTTTGCGGACGAATTATTTGTTTTGTGGTTCATTATACTGTTGAACATCAATTTAGTGGATTAGAGGTCGAGGTTTACCATAGAGATGTTGACTAGACCCAGATAGTAATGTGTACATCTTCATGCTAACAACTACGGTGATGCAAGTTATTTTACAACATAGCTAGTAAATTTGTCTAATCAAATTCAATTGTGTGAGCATGCTTCATATTCCTACTGTGCACGCTCATGATGTCGGAAAACAAATCCCTCAAGAAAAAAATTTTCCTTTGGGTTGATAATGTTATAAAACATTTGGTTCATAGGTCAGCTGTGCGTTCATCGAGATATGAAGCACTTGGGAAGTTTGGAGAGCACTCAAGAAGCTAGAGTTGCTTGAGGCTATGCCTCGAGCAACTCTTACACATCTTTTGTGCTCTCCAAACTTCCCGCATGCTTCATATCTCGATAAACGCACACTGACATATGAACCAATTGTTAATTGAAACTGATGTTGGCAATGCAAGCATCCTCCTCTATAGAAAAGTAATTTCTGGTGAAGCCAAATGAACCAGCAATTATAGTCTGGAATTTGGGTTTTATTAGCTTAGTAGCAAAAATGATTGTTCTCAGATCTTCACAGGAAGAAAGTTAGATAGCCTGTTATAATAACACCATTTTTAATGTTCCACCCCATAATTATAATACTTCTTCCTTTAGTGAACAAGCATGTGCTGTTTGTGGAGCAAAAAGTCAAAAAGGGGAAGTGATGGCCCATGGGAACCCATTGTAAGAATTGCTGACAGATGTACAGTTATTATTTAAATACAAGTTCAATCCAAAGGAATATTCAGAAATGGCGTATGCAAGGACATTGATAAATAAAACAAAAGTGAAGTGCAGATGGTGACAGAGAAAGGGAAGTTGAGAGTATTCTTGGACTTGACAATAATTAATTTTCCACCAGATTGGAATTGCATTCTATGTTTCATACTTGGGTACATTCACCCTTTACAGCATGAAGTGTAGCAAATTCATAGTGCATTATGTAACTTCTTCATGTCCAGTTCTCTATGAGGCTCAAGGGTGTAACATGTGAATTAAGGAAACAAAAGACAACTAAATGAGGAAGGAAATTTACAGGAAGAAGTGTTATTTTTATTATTAAAGATTTTTATTGCTTCTTTATCATCACATGAAATATTCTTTGCATAACACCCAATAAAATTGCTTGTGATTACTTTTAACCCTTTAACTCCCAGAAGTGATAAAAATGTAAAGTCTCCCTACAACATCCATACACCATTCAGCAAACAGGTAAAGAGAATATTCAAACTTATCAGGTAGAAGTTTTTATTTTGATTCAACACCAAATTCTCACTGTGTATTTACAAGGAAATGTGTTGGAGATTGGTTGGAGAGTTAAAAAGCAAATCTTGGGAGTTTAAGGGTTTGAGTACAAAGGTAGTTGATGGATCAGAATATACCCAGCCAATGGCAATCTCACAAGTAACCTTGCAGATATTTGTCACTATTAACATTACTACTGATGGTCATTTTCTGATATTTACTGTACAAGAATTCAATTCCTAATGTAAATAATAAACATATATCAGTAAAGGAAGATAAAAGTTATTGGATACTTTTTCCATTATTGTCCATTCTCAAACAAAATATTACTGACCAACAGCATTTAATTGGTTTGTTGTGCCAGATAACAGGGTTTTTTTTAGAAGGTATCAAGGTTAAAGCTTGCTCACTAGTAGCTTACACAAAAGCAGTAACAGGCAACAGTGAGTCACCATATTGGTTACAACATGCTTAATCTTTCCTTAAATTCTGTCAACAAGAAAAATTACAGTTACTTGTTGGTGTAGCACAAAACTTATACCTCGCTTAAATGCCATGCATCAGCACACCAAATATCTTCATTTCTCCAATTTTTTTAATCCACAATAACAGTGTGCTCGTAAATATGCAAGTTGATTACTTGTATTTATAAAGGAATTATCATAACAATAGCAGTGATCAATCTATGCAACAAAAAGGAGTGGAGCCTTAAATTATTGCACAAACTTCAACTTTGGGGCCAACAATTACACAAAGCTGTAACATTACAGAGACATAGTTGCCCTTTGACTCCCAGGAGTGATTAACATGTAACTTCTCCTTATAACATCCATACATTATCCAGCAAACAGGTTATGAGAATACTCAAACTTATTGGGTAGAAACTGTTATCTTGATCTAACACCAAATTCTCAGAACTAATTTAAAGGAAATGTCTAGCAGCAATAGGAGAGAATTAACAATCAGATCATGAAAATTACAGGGTTAACTTCAGTTCTTACAATGGACTTGCAACCCATCTGTTTTGTATAATGCTCTTCAGTTTATTCCTAACACTCCTAAATGTAGTGTTCTTGTTTCATTCATATTACACCTCAGACAGGTATATTTGGAGTCATTCACATGACAATAATTTTAAAAAATAGTAATATTTTTAATTTAAGATTTGTTGAAAGTTGCTAAAAGTTTTATGTTGAGGATATTCTGTCCCTTGAAACAGTGTTGCTAAACAGAGAGGATGGCAGTTCTTTTTTAGTAGGATAGCTAGACTGTGTACCCACAGCTAACACAGTTGCTCTGGCAATTTCACCAGATCTCCTAACAACCTCATCAAAAGGGAGGTCCTTGAATTTTGCCATGTAAAATGCAAGAGCCCCAATGAATGCATCTCCAGCTCCCTAAACAAGACCAAAAAAAAAATGTCAAGGGTGCAACTTACAGTGAAAATGGACATTATAAATTAAAGGAACTGCAAAATGAGGGTGTTACAGACTGAAGACTAGAGAATTCTACAACTACCACATGAAAAAGGAACAAAAATTTCAAGGATCTGAGCTCGTTTCTATTCAGAGACAGAGAATATATACTCCAGTTTATATAAAGTGTTCTCCTGTTAACAAATTTCTCAATGAAACCTCTGAAAATAAGAATTTAACTCTAACATACCCATTGATTGTATTTGGTTGGTTAAAATCCAAGATAAAACACATCAGTTCCATATCTATCAGAAGTGCACATACTCTTGATTGCTAAGCAAACTCTCCTTATCGAAACATTATAAAATGTAAAGAGAACAGAAGGCAGAACATGTTTATTGATGGTAGGGCGTAACCACTGACTTCTTCTGGAAAGTTCCTGGTACAAAAGTTTTGAATATTCAGCATTACCGTGGTATCCACAGGTTCCACTGCTGTAACAGGAATGTGTTTGGGCATGCGGTTTTCCTTAGTTCCAATAACAGAGCCTTTATTGCCAAGTGTGATAACTGCCCTACGAGCCCCTCTCTCCAATATCATGATGACAGCCTTCTCTGCATCTTCTATAGTTTTTACTGATAATCCTGTTAGAAGTTCAGCCTGCAACAGAAGTTACTGCTAATGAGGTCTTAGTCGCAAAGTACATGAGATGAGAGGTGGGGGAACTGATGTCTTGCATGCTGGAGTCCATATCAAAACTTCTTGCTAGGAAACCTAGCCCGGATCAGCAGGAGTTCTCAGCAAGACACTATATTCTCACTGTGTGCATGCTCTCCACTAAAGTTGAGTGTAGAAGGATGCCTGCAAACAGTCCCAAGGATTCTATTTTTTTTAAGCTTGACAATGTAGCAAGGCAAACAGGAGGTCAGGCAGCAAAAAAAAAGCATTTTTTTTTGTTTCATTTCATCCTTCCCTCCCCCTTGCAACATGATCATGCTCCCTGCAAAAATTAACCCCTAACTGCAGGTTAGAAACAAGATGGAATCCTTGGGGTATAACCATCTCTACCTTTTACAAAACAAATGGTAAAGCCATGGGGGAAAAGAAGAACACCATCAAATTAAAGTGCACTATTAAAAATAGAAAGCTGCACTAAACAGGAGTACCTTTTTAGGTTAAGAATATGTAGAACTGAAGACAAGTAATGTCTCCTACAGATCAAACTTACATAAAAATAACATACCAGACAGTAAGGAGAATGACTAGTGAGGTCTTGAAAGTGAACGGATTTAATGTCAATAAAAATTTTGTTTTGAGTTATTCAAATGCCTCGTGACTTGCACAACATTACCTGAAATTCTAACATGACACTTGAAAAAGATAAAATCATGTACTACGTTTCAGCAATCTACAATTTAGACTTAATATTTTTTATCATTATTATTACCTCACTTTCATTTGCACAGAATACATCACTAAGAGCATAATAAAAATAATCCAGCCATGACAGAGCTGGTGCAGGGTTGAATATTGTTTGTACTGCAAGCATAAAAAATAGCATGAAGTTAGTCACTGATAGGGGTTGATAAATATTTCAACAGGAAGAACTCCAAGACCCCTTCATCTGGCATAGTATCATTAATAACAGAGAGCATACTAAGGCTATTTAAAGTGAAGAAGTTATTGATTATTGGGCAAAATCACCTTGTAAATACCATGGGTAATATATCAAGAACAGTATGAAGAACTTGCAAACTGATGTTAGGGTGTAGAAGGTAAAGGAGGTTGTTGCCAAGAGGTTTGACTATATGAAGGAATTTCCCACAAACTCATACTGACCTCCATTTTTCTTTGCAAGAGATAAAGTGTAGTGTGTTACTTCTGGATTAATTTCAAGCTGACAAACACAAACTGATGCTGATGATATAACAGACTTTGCTCTTTTAACATCCTCTTCTGACAGAATATCATTAGCTCCACTGACAATGACAATAGAATTTTCACCTGCAAATGCAGCATACCTTCAGTGAGGTATCTAAAGTTCTAATGTAGTGGAAAAAGGTTGTCATAAATCTTATGTATACTACATATTATTTTCAGGTAGCATTAAAGAAATAGCAGGGGCCTGATGGTCAGTGCACTGGACCCCAGGTTGATAGGCCTGGGCAAGGCAGACCTGGCTGGGTCAATGGGTAATAGTGAACAATGGGTAATAGTGAACAATGATTCCCATTGTTGGCTTTCAGTAACCTGTCAGTCAACTGTCAGCCAACAGGTTATGGACACATTACCAACACATTACTGACAGTCTGCTGACAGTGTTAAGTGGACCAAAAATTGACTGAAAACAGAGTCAATACTCTTCCAGTTGAAAACAGTAAATAGAGAAATGTCGATTGCATTGTTTGTACCTATCTACTTGATTCAGTTTAAACAGTAAAACAAGCTTGTTTAACCCATCTCCTGACCTTAAGTACCAAAATTAAGTACTAAATTTAGTACCTATTTCTTATATCCTTGTTTGTACACAAAACAGTTCATTTTCTCCACTTTGTAAGTGAATAAACCAACAGGTCAAATAGCTCTAACCAAAAGAAAAACTTTCTTAAAAGGGTTTTGGAGGTAGTGCATTTAGGGAATTGGGAACTAGAAAAACTTTTCCATATGGCAGATAACTGAAATTGAACCAATTTGGGAAAGTTTTGCTAGCCAGTGCAAAAGAGTAGGCAAAAGCCATAGTAACTATTGAGAGTACAGTGCAAGGTTTCTTTTTTAAATGACTTTTCCCCTTTTTATGTAGTTTTAGAAGCAATAGATGGGTAAATGTTAACAATCATTTCAGTTTATGACCCACCAACAGGTTACTGACAGGTGGCCAACAGGTTGCCGAGTGTTAGCCGAGTGTTGGCCGACAGTCGGCCAAAACTTTGGCCTGAAACATAAAAACTGTCAGCTGACAGTTGGCCAACAGTCAGCCAACTGACAGCCGACAGTATTTTTCGGGAACTGTTCTTCACTTTTACCAGTGTTGTCTCCTTGGGAAGACACTTTACCCTCACAGTGCCGCTCTCCACCCAGGAGTATAAATGGGTGACAGCAAATTGTCAGGGAAGCCTGATGAAATGCTAATGAGGGGAGGGGGAACCTTTTGATGGACTAGCATCCCCTCCAGGGGGGAGTAGTGATACTCCTAGTCACTTCATGTTACATGGAAACTGGGATAAGCTTTGGCTGGGTGGGCCAATAGGCTTGAGTACAGACTTAACCTTCATCATAGAAATACCATACATGGCGAAGGTTCTCAATTGTTGATCAATGCCAACCATCCATAACAAACTTGAGTCCCATGAACAGAAAGGTTAGTCTTCAGAGAGTCAATATTATTTTGCTACATCTAATGACGAGTGTTTTCAAGATGTCTATCTCAAGACTCAAGTATACAAGTAGCTTCATAATATAACTACCATTACACAAATCTAATTCAGTTACCATTTGAATTCACTGAGATAGGAGCAACTCCAGTAGCAGCCTCTTTAGTGATTCCCACATGATCTACAAGAAGGTAATAAATTAACAAAACTACAGACTGAACAAATCAGGAATTCGGTTTCCCAGCACTTGATCAACATGTTAATTCTAACTAATTCCAGGGAGAATTGAAATGATCTTGGCAACAAGTAAGTTCTAACTACTTTCTAACCATGTGCTTACCTGTGTTGACTTCGTGTTGTTTAAAATTTTCAATATATCGATGTCCAAAAGAATCATCACCAACCTAGGACAAAATCACAGAGGAAGCACCATAAAAATACCGCAAGATTTATATTTCCTTTAAAACTAAAGATTCGTGAAACTCTGTAACTACCAAGTGATCACCATTTCATTTCTCCTTTAATCACCAGTTCCTTATCTAGCTAGAAAGTGATGAGAATAGCCAAACTCCTCACCTCACTTTATACTATTATTTTAATTTAACACTAGAATCTCTTCACTCACTCAAAAAGGAATGCCACAGCTTAAAAAGAGAATTGCTACTTTGGTTTTATGTCAAGATCCTGTTCTCCTTTCCTCATGAAAGTACATAAATAAAGTGTGCATGAGAATCTATTTTGAATCACTTCTTTAACCATCTTTTACCATTTGACCCTTTAACTCCCAGAGGTGATAAACATGTAGCTTCTCCCTATAATACACTTATACTATGCTATCATTGCAAGATTCCCGCCTGTTAAAAACTTTAGCTACATCCCTGCATAAGCCTAACAGATAGAAGTAAGAATTTCCTTCTGTCAGTAAATTTAAGTAGACAAATGGCTGTGTTGACAACTGTGCAATTATAAATATTAAAAGATTATGTTTCAATAATTAAAGCAAAATTAGATTATCTTCTGAAATGTTTACTCTAGATTAATCAACAGATTCATTGTGGGAACAAAAATAATATTTTAAATACACCAACACTGAGAAGGTCGTGCCACTTTCTTATCCCATTTAAATACACATCAACAAAGGGTTGAATTACAACCACAGGAAGCCTCCGTAAACAGCCTAGATTCCAAAGGAAGAGCTTTTCAAAATTTCACTCTTTTGTTAGAGATTAGGGAAATAAATTAAAACATTTCAAACAAGGATCGATTACAATGATTTCAAATATTTGTCACCTAAACGCTAAACACTGAAAATGATTAAATTTGGTGGAAAGGACATTAGCATAGTCATCTCTGTTATAGCGAACATTCTTTCTGCCTTAACTGTCAACTTCATTGACACTCAAGCAACAAGGCAAACATTCAGTGGTCCCTTTTAGAACGGAGGCACTTTAGTCCAAAGGGTACTCAATTTTTCAATTTTCCTCAGTCTGCGCGACAGCTGCTCGGCTGGAGCTAAAACATTTGCATTTTAAATGAAGTGTACTCAAAAAGAATCACTGACGTTTTAAAGCAATCAATTATATTACCACGATGAGAAACAGAAGATTAATGACTGAAGCCAAAGGAAACAGCATCATTTATTCATCAGTTGTGGAAGAAATGTTTCTTCAATGTACAATTTTTATTTTGCACAACACAGTTTCTGTAACGTATCGTATAAACAAATGACTTATCCCAGAGTTACTTTGTAGCTTTGATACAAACAGCATTTGAATATAAATACTTAGTATGGCTTCACAAACCGGTTTATCTATGGCAAGGAATTTGGAAAAAAGAAAGATTAACGCATTGCGCGGTTTTGATTTCTGGCTATTTACAAATTTATCGCACTAATTCCCAATTAATTCCGAGTTGAGATGCACGATTCGAGCTATGTTACAAAATTTAACTTATACATTCGATTTACTGGTACTTTAAATAACACCTAGTCATTTTAAATCATACCTTTTTCTAGAACACTTTTTAGTGTTTGATATAAAGAGCTTGAATGCGAAAAATTCAAGCGCATAACTTCACCCGATCCGTAATATTATAAGCAAGAACTCAAGCCAAGTCAGATTGAAATCTGCATAGATATTGATCCGCTCATTTTAATTAGAAGGTATATACTAAACACACAAATGCTATTGAATGGAAAAATGTACCGCACGATACCCGATGATCAGGGAAATCACTTCCTGGCATTCTTATCATCATTTTGTATAAAACAGCGCAGTTAACAAAACGAAATTAGAAATAGGAGCCTGAATTAGAGAAACACACACAGCACTATTTTAACGTGCGCCGAGCGTGTTAGCTCACCGGCGCGTACAACTTTATTTTGACTGCATCTTGCATATTCATAAATCAAATATTGCATTCATCTTCGTCAGGAAGATAAATATGTTGTACTCACTTTGGCAACCATTGCAGTTTTAGCCCCTAGCCGAGCTGCCATCACACACTGATTCGCACCTTTTCCTCCAAACCCCATCACAAACTTATCACCATGAATGGTTTCGCCAGCTTTAGGGAGCCGAGGAACATAGCTAGAAAAAAGCAAGATCGACTCAGTTAAATAAATTAACAATCCACGTAGCTATTCATGAACATTCTAACGTCTCCTCATATCCAACCTCACGAGATCTGTCATGCAAGAGCCAACAACTACCACATCAAACTTCTTCGCCTCTCCCGCCATTTTAACAGCGGGTCAGACAAGCGGGTTCTGAAGCAAGTCTTGTAAGTCGTAACCGGAAACCCCCTAGGGACAGGAAAGGCCGAGGCAAGAGGACTGAGGTTGACCGGAACTAATATTTTCCAATATGAAACCGCTGATACTGTGACTGCGGTCGTCTATATTGCATTTGCAAAGGAGTTGAGTTGGAGAGAATCCGACAATTTTATGTATTGAGGATTTGATTCTGAGTGTTTGATATGAAATGAGAGACGGATAATGCCTTTGTTTGACGTTATTGGACTTGGAGCAGAAAAGCACGCGGTTGTTATTGACATCGGGGCCGCCTATACGAAGTAAGAAAGGTTCATGTATTGCAAACATTGTGAAAAGTTGGGTGTTAATGTCGTCAAGCTTGTTAGCGCTAGCCAATTTTGGTAGAAATCAGCTCTTGAAATTTATCGCAATAGACATATTTTAATCTTTTTTTTACTTGTTTGTTATCTTATTTATCAACCTTTTGTAGATCTAGTTTGAGAAGGTACTCGGTAATACCGGTAGTTTTGGGCAGTGTTCCTGTTGATGTCTTCAGTGATCGAAGATGATTCTTTCCCATAACAAACGATCAATTAGTTTTCCAGTAGTGTTTCATCGCCACTTGCAAGACATGCCATTCGGGTATAAAAAGAAAAAGATACGTTTTACTTCATTCTGTCTTCAACATTTAGGTAAAAACGTATCTAAAGTTCATCTAAATCCGATTTTATTCTTTTAATCCTTCAGATGTGGTTTTGCCTCAGAAACAAGTCCTCGTCATATCATTCGAAGTGTCATTACGCACACAATAAATGGAGAGGTATCTACTTATACTCATCTGTGTTGGAAGATACTGTCTCCCATTACATGATCAACATTCTATAATTTCTTTGTAAATCGATTGAGAGATTTGAAAGAATTTGGTGTTGTATGCATGAAACATCAACTATTGGTATATTGCAGGAAGATATATTAATTAATAAATACTAGGAGTTGTTAAAGGGTCAGCTGGTAAATAAATGGTAGAAGACATAGTGGCTCAACTGTTAGGGACTGGACTCTGGGTCCAGAGGTGCAGGTTTCAGAACCAGACTAAGTCATTTTGTTGCATGCTTGAGACACCCTACCCTCACAGTGCCACTCCCCACCTTGGAGTGGATCATTGGATACCAGTGGATTGTGAAAAAAAAACAAAAATTAAAAACATGCAGGGGTGGGTGGAGGGAGACCTGGAATAGACTGGTATTTTATCCTGGGAGATAATTAGCCAAGAGATTATTAGTTGACCCAGTACCAAAGTTTCTGAACCAACATCATAAGAATTATACAGAAGACATTAAAGAGAATTACTGATAGAATGTCATGAGTGAAAGAGTTAAAATGAATGCCTTTCCAGTAAGTTTAATGCCTAACTTGTGGTATGGTATCGAATTTGCTCTTTTTTCCTCCTTTTGTGAAGATGGAAACTGTGAATGTTGTCAGTCATGAACAAGACAAAAGGCCAGATGAATTATATGCTATCCTTAGAGACTTTCTTCATCAAGTTTATTTCAGGTATGGTAAGGTTGTGTGTAAAACACATGTTATAGAAACTGGTTTTCCTGTAGGAGTGATTTTCCTAACATTAAAAAAAAAACTTGATTTGTCTATCAATTAATTTACCTTTCTATGAATTAAAAATTAGCTCTACACAGCTCAAGATAATTATAGCACCCAATGACAACCAACTGCAAAAAGTTTTGACAAAGAAGAAAATCAGTGGTCTGTATTGTGTTGTGAGGGATACAGCAAATTTAATAATGCTGATCATAGTATTATTACTTCTAAGAGTAAGGGAAGGGACTTGCAAAATAGTTTCTAGTTAATAAGTCCTCTGTCTGATCATTGACATTTTCAGGTACCTTCTTGTCAACCCACGAGACAGACGAGTTGTTATTTGTGAGTCTGTGCTTTGCTCTACACTTTGGAGAAATACCATCGCCAAGGTCCTTTTCAAGCACTTTGAGGTGACGCATACATAAAAAATTTTTTTTCTGATTAAAAATAAGTATGGGAAGCCCATATTTCAATATATGTAAGACTCAACTGAACCAGAAAGTGTCATTCTTATTAATAAAAACATTTGACATTATCTTTTGATAGCATGCTAGTCAGATGGATGGTTCAATTAAGGCCTTGAGCTACTGTATTCTTTTTCATTCCCTTACGATGCCAGAGGCTGCCAAAAGCTTGAGAACAAAAAGGAATACAGTGACTTGAAGCCTCAATCCAGTCCCCTCCATTTAGTACGTAACATTTCTCTTAACAATTCCAAATTATTACAATTTCACCGACAGGTGCCTTCAGTACTGTTTGCACCCCATCACCTTTTAGCGCTCTTTACCCTCGGAATACCATCAGGACTAGTCTTGGACTGTGGCTTTACAGAGACCATTGTTTTACCAATATCCTTTTCAGTAAATGTATCATTGCATATGGGATTACCAGTAACCCTTAACCCTTTATACCCTAACATCAGTATACATATTCTCCATACTGTTTTCTATACATTTCCTAAGGTGCTGACAAGGAGAATTTGTTAATCAGATCAAGAGAATATTTAGTTGGTGATCATTTCTGTTATTTTTGTGACCTTACTGTTTGATGCAGGGGTTATACAGTTGGGAGAAATAAGATTCAATACTCTCACATCGATATATAATATCCATACTGCTCCTTTCCTATGGTACTGACAAAGAGAATTCTAAATCTCAAGCTTCTCTGGTTCACAGCCATTTTCTTCTAACCTCAGTGTTTGATTCAGCAGCAATGCTGTAAGGAGAAATTATATCCTGGTTACTTTTATGGATTAAAGGGTTAAGGTGAAAAGAGGATTGAAAAATTGTTCATCATTATTTTCTCTCTCTTTTTAGGTGATAAACTAGTATTGGATTTTATTTTCAGAACAATCTTGAACATGTTATGCTAGACAATAACCAGTGGTGCATTATCGTGTTAACAGTCTTGTCATTTAGTGAATGTAATGATTGAATGACCCGAATAGATCCACTTAAATTTATTTGCATTGGATGTTAGACTACTTATTACATCCTTGACTCAGTTGATTCTGGTGTCACATTTGTGAGGGGACGGCTATTCTCAAAGCTGTAGAAACAATCCCTCTTGGATCAAGGGCCATTCACAAGTGAGTAAATGTTCATTTGTATTCCACATGGTTTTCTGTGTGTAATTGTAACTAATGTTATTATTGAAGCTGGATTGAAAAAAATACAACACTGTGATCAAGTAGTCTTCAAACCTTGAAGCACCGTACACTAAGTTTGAGTTTATTGCACATCCCAAATCTCTTTTTTTGCCAAATTTACATAAATCCATGCAGCTATGTTTTGCCCCTTTTGATTACAGGTATCTGGAGGAACAGCTGATGGAGAGAAGTCTGGTACAATTAGAAAATGGAATAAAGCCTTTGTCATCTGTTATGAGTAAGCTTGAGACACTGCAGTTTGGTCACTCCTCTTGGCCTAATTCTAAGAGTTTATTCTATAGCACACCATTGGTTGATGACTGTGTAGAAAGTAGTCATTTGCCTGACTAAGGCCAACAGTAAATAGCAGGACTGAGATGGCAAAATCTACAACTCTTTATTGTGAGAGGACAACATAAACATTCATTATCAAGGCAGTCAGTTGAAGCTTGTGAATTAGCTCAAACATAAACTGTTTCAATCTTTCATTTGCAAATTTTTTACTTGAATAACATGGATTGAGCATGTAAACCTATCATGAACATTCACATATTTATGAATTAAAATTGATCACACTAGCTTAATGCAAATGTACCTCTATTTTCTCCAAGTTTTATAAACTTAGTTGTTACATAAATCTAAATTGGCTGCTGTGGAGAGTTTCTGAATCTGAAATTTCCAGCATTAGCCCTTCGTTATTGATGCTGAGATAGCAGTAAAGCTGAAATGGCAGGTTAACCCTTTAATTCCCATGAGTGGCCATTAGACATAGTTTCTCCTTATATAATATCAAGCAGACAAGTGATGAGAATAAAGAAAAATATCAATTAGAGGATAATACATTGATCTAATACCAAATTCTCCTAACTAACATCACAAGAACTGTATGGCAGACAGTGAGGAGAATTACTAACAAGATCTTGGGAGTTAAAGGGTTAAGAAACACTCTGCAGTGGCCAATTAGCGTCATCAACTCATTTGATAAAGCCAAATTATCTTGTAATACTCACCCCACTAACACAGCAACACTGTTTCTTACCCCTTTCTTTAAAAATGTATCGAACAGATGTCTTTTAGTGCCTCTAAAGCTGAGTATGTTTTATATGTTTTCCCAGATTCTCTTGGAACAGAAACCCTAGAGGACATTAAAGGTAAGATAAGCAAATCTTCATTTAATGTGAATGGTATTCCTCTGTATCAGGTAGTTTTCGTAATTTTTAGCAGCAGTGAAATAAGGTTATAGTTTGTGGTGGAAGTGTTGTCTGTCGTTTGAGCAACTGGGGCTTGTGGACTTCAGAATGATCCTAAATTCTGGGCTTGAACGTTGCAAGCAATCCCTGCTTTACACTTTGAAAAGCAAGACCCTTTTCTCTCACATTGCTTTTCCCCCCAGAAGTATATATTCAGTTGTAGAAATGGAAAAATGTTCAGTAGCACCTTTATGTTTGAGGATAACATAAGTCTTACCAGCATCCCATGGCTCACTAGCAAGATTGCTATGGAAACCAGGATATATGAACCAGTCTTATATGTAGTCTTACCTGTATATACCCTGTAGAATTACAGTTAAACTTTTTTTTAATTAATAATATTTTTCTGAGCAGACAAGGCCATAACTGTCTCATCATTGTTTATTAGTGCGTACTTGCTTTGTGGCACCAAAGTTCAGTGGACCAGAAGGAGAGCCACGCCCTGCCTCACAGGTGCCAAAGGTTGACTATCCTCTTGATGGAGGAAGGATTATCAGAATTGAAGGTCAAATCAGGTAAAATGATAAGAGAAATAAAATAACTGAAAAGGTCTCCAAACTTAAGGAAAATTTTGGTAAAACATTTTCCCTAAGGTAAAAATTTAGAGGGAACTATTTACACAAACACAATCTTCAAACTTTTGAAATCAGTGCCAGGATTTTAAGTCACAGATGCCAACAAAGCTTCCTATCAGTATACAAATTGATATTATTATTCAAACTATCTCCAGTTAATTTAATCACCTTTCAAAGGCTTGTCAACAACTGAAATGTTGTTACTGCATTGCGAGCTAGGAAACATTTATGTAAAGGGATGATTTTGTTTCTTTTGCAGAGAACAGACTTTTGATATTTTGTTTGATGGGGATGAGGAAGGAAAATCTATTGCAACATGTCTGTTGGATTCAATACTTAAGGTACACTGGATACCATAATCATTAATTATTAATTGATATTTTTCACTCATCAGTTTATTTCATTCATTCTTAATTTTATTTATTCTTAATCCTTTTATGATCATTATTTCTTTCACTACCATTTCAATGATTTAAAACTGTCAACTTTTGTTCTGCAGTGCCCTATTGACACAAGGAAGCAGTTAGCAGAGAATATAGTCCTTGTTGGTGGAACTGTAATGACCCCAGGATTCAAGTAAGCTAAACTTCTCAGTGTATTGTAACAATTGTCTATGTGGCACACTTCTCCACTCAAAAGTCTGAAAGATTTTTTGTTAATTATGAAATTATGAGATGTTCTGTTTCTTTTCTTTTCTTTTCTTTTTTTTTTAACTCACTGCTTGTTATATATTAATTATGTATATATGCTCATGGGTAAGACTTGATTCTGGCAGTAACATATAAATTCTGCTTGCAAATATTGAATTTTAAGGGGATTAAAAATCTGGTTTGGACAATCACATATTTTGCACATCTATGTGATAATTTAATATTTTAAATTCCAAAATCTTGTTTCTTATTGGCTGCAATCATTAATCTTGCAAAATTCTGTGTAAAATATGCTCATATCATGAGAGAGTTTATCCTTAAGAGTGGGTAGCATCTAATCCCTCCCTACAATGTCATACCTGAATCACTTATTTAGGTCACAAGAGTAAAGGAAATGTTCAACTATGTCTAATAAAAGTAGCTCCTGATTATGAAACAAATTCTACCTGTAAGCACCTTAGGAGATGTATTCTGAACATTATAGAGAACATGCATACAAATGTTGGAGTGAAGCTAGGGTTAAAAAGTCCATCAGATTCTTTTGAATGTAGGATTTCAAAACTTTTTTCACTTTTGGCAATTGGCTTGTAATAATAATTATGTTTATTTTAACATGTAGACATCGTCTGTTGCAAGAAATTTACTGTTTACTTCAATCACCTCGATACAAAGAGAACTTATTTATGAAAACAATCAAAATGCATCAGATACCTGTCACTGCCAACTGTACATCATGGCTTGGAGGTAGGCCTGTATTCTGTTTTGTTTTGTTTTTTCTCTCTTTTTCACTCTCATTATCGACATAATTTTATAAGTTTCCACTGTTTTTGGAAGAAGCGGTGACTTATTGGTCAGAGTAGTGGATACAAGGTAAAATTATAAAATGCTTGGGGTGTATCCTTTGCAATGGATGTACATTCATCTAGTCAGGAGTAGTGCTACTCCTCACCACTTCATGGGAAGGAAACCAGGATAAGCTTGGGCTGAGTGGGCCACTTGGCTTGTGTATCTACTTTATGTTACTTTAGGGTAATTTAGTATTATCAACCCAGTTGACAATGTAAATTGGCCACTGTAAAGAGTTTAACCTTTTAACTCCCAGGAGTGACAAGACAGAATTTCTCCTTACAATACCAATACAATATCAACCAGATAAGTAATGAGAATAAAGAAAACTATCAATTTGGGGATAATTATTTGATCCAAATCAAAATTCTGGGAACTAACTTTCTAAGAATTGTATGGTTGACAGTAAGGAGAGTTACAAATTGGATCTGGGAGTTGAAGGGTTGAAACTCTTTACAGTGGCCTATTTACATTATAACCCAATTGATAATACTAAATTTCTCTGTTATACTCTCCCACCAATGTAGCACTACAGTTTCTTAAGAAACTTACACCTTCTATTCATTCATTTTTACTTACCTTAGTCATTTGCAAAGAGTCATTCCCAGAACTTTACAATTGTGTCACATACTGGTGTTTAGTTCCTCTTGTTCCTTTCAATTCTAATTTGCTATGGACATGCTAGTTGACATAGAGCCAGCTTATGAATGTGCCACTGTTAAAAACCAGTGAGGTTAGAAAGCCTGCATCACAGAGTAGGTGGACAGAAAGGATGATTTGTATTAAATTTCTTCATGTCTAGTTTGAACATAGGTATAGGCCATGATCTAAGTATGGAGTTTGTATACATTTTCTTTCTTATGTACTGTTCACATCTTTTAACCTTAGACATTTTCCAGTATACAGTATTTGGATCAATATCAGTATCTGGGCAACTGCCCACCTACCCCTCCCCTAGCCCAACATTAACCTTAACTTGTTGTCAATTGACTGTTGTTGAGTTAGGGGAGGGGTAGGTGGGCAGTTGCCCAGATACTGATATTGATCCCAGTATTTTTGTGATGAATACAACTCCTTTTGTTGAATTCAAGCCAACACTCATCATTATCAAGGCATTTCTGTTTTCTCTTTTACTATCACTTTAAGAGTAACGCTGTTCTTCCAGGTGCGATATTTGGTGCTCTTGAAGTCCTGGCTGACCGTTCAGTAACTAAGGAACGATACAATCAAGATAACAAGATCCCAGATTGGGCCTCCTGTGAAGAACAAACTGTTGACAATGCTCCCATCTTAGAGGAACGCCTTGAAAGACCAGTTCTGTCACGTCGTCAGACAAGTGGCATCACCAGCACCCTTAGTAATATTAGCAGCTCCCTGTCAAGCCGACTTCTCAGTGGCAGCAGTAGAAGCCCCTTAGCATCGAGTTTACTTCAAAGAGCAGGAGGATCCCCTACTTCAGGGGCATCATCCAGTATAAAAGAAAGTGACAAAGAAACTCAAAAAGAAGAAAAAAAGGGTTGAATATTTTGGCTGCAATAATTTATTGTATGGGCATGTAACCTTTAGAAATTTTTGACACATTTGTCTCTTAGTACAGTTGAATTTCACCGTATGCTGCCCTATTAGCAACCTTCCCTTGGACCCAGAAGGGTCCAAGAGACAAGAGGGGGAGACAACTTTCTTTAACCTTTGAACTCTCCTCTTCATCTGCTACACATTTCATTGTAAATTGGTGAGGAGAATTTGGGTGTTCATACAAGATAACTTCTACAAGATATGTTTGAGTATTCTCAGTACCTGTCTACTGGATGAAGTGTGGATTTTATATGGAGCAGTTGTATGGTAATCACTTTTGGGAGTTAAAAGGCTAAGGATGGATGTCATGAACCAACACTTTTACTTAAAAATTAGCATGGTCTCCTGTTAAGCTCAAGGGATCATGGATATGCAGTTGACTTTTTAGAGTATGCTCTGTTTGGTTTACTGCAGCTTTAAACAAATCTGACCAGTGGACAGTTAATATCTAAAAATTAAGTGTAGCTAATACAGGTGGCTCTGGAGCCTTTTTCACTCACTGCACTTTTGTGTCATGTGCATAACAAAGACAAATAGGTCCTGACTCAAAGTCAAATGACTGCATTTAACTACTACAGTTTTTTATATTAATTTATTACTGAAATAACACCTAGTAGTTACCTTGAGCAAATGTTAAACACAGATTAGAACATATAAATCAGAATTCTTTGATTTTCGCTCAATTTCAGAGGTTTCAAAATGTTTTAAAGTGGGCATCAGACTCTGCAAAAGTAGGTGTCTGTGAAAAGTTCATTAATTGCCAAAAGGTAATTTTTTTAACCAGATAATTGGCAACATCTTGTCAAGAAGCTGACAAAACTCTAGTGGTTGCTGGCTTGTTTTAAAACCCCTGGAAATTGAACAACTTGGGTGGCTTTAATATTTCCATGTTTTACATGCAGTAATGGGGAAAAGTATTATATGGGCATAAGGAGCAGTGAAGCCCAAGGAAAACAGGCTAATTTCCTGAGAGTTCTTAGGTGGTTCCTTAGTCATATTACCTCACCTAGCAGGCAACAAAAGTCAATCTGAAATTTTGGGGACAGAGGGAAATCAATGTAAAAGCCTCTTATGATACAGTCAGTTGTCCTTTATGTCTTCTGGACATCAAGCAGTCCTTATGATGTAGTATTGTTTTTGAAAGGAAATAAAGTAGGACTGGGCATGGAAAGAGGAATGTGTCATTTGAGAGACAGTCACTTAGAAAATAAATAGAGTCAAACCTGTATTAAGCTGTCACCCGTGGGGAATGGTGCAGTAACCGCTCAATACAGGTTCCATAAAATAGGGTTATTATAAAGAAATAATGAAAAACATCACTTCATGTACAAAAACTTGCTCAAAAACATTACCAAGTTTAACACTAACTTAATGAGATACCATAAATATGGATTAAATTCTACTTGATAGATAATTCCTAGTTCTATTTGAGTGGTTCTGCTTTAACCCTTCAACTCCCAAGATCTCATTAGTAATTCTCCTTACTACCTGCCATATAATTCTTGTGATGTTAGTTCAGAGAATTTGGTACTGGATCAACTAATTATCCCCAAATTGATATTTTTCTTTATTCTCATTACTTATCTGGTTGATATACTATTCATATTGTAAGGAGAAATTTTTATTTTCGTCACTCATGGAAGTTAAAGGCCTAAGTAATATATATGGAGAAGAAAACAAAAACCATCCATTGGAACTCGGTAATGGGTGACACAATCACTCAATACAGGCAACTGCTTAATAGATGTGAAAATTAAAGTTACTTTAATGAAGGGGTAAAAATTTTGGGACTTTGACAACCAACCACTTAATACTGGGTGGCAGCTTAATACAGTGCACCTCAATACAGGTTAACACCAATGTACCAGACTAGGTGCATACACAGTAAATTACAAGTTCCAAATTTAATCTCTTGTGATTCTTCATAAAACAATGTTATCTTTTTTTTCTTGCCACAAACTGCTTACAACAGAGTGTGAATCTGGGTTTTTTCTGAGCAGTTGACTTCTTGCCTGTCATAAAAGACAGATGACTTATTGCAAGCAAGTCATTGTTGTACTTAAAAAGTAGTTGCTGAAAGATAACTACCACATCATATGATTGTCACACAAGATCTTTTGTGTGATGTCCTTCCCTGCCACCATCATTCCCTTCTTGAGCTTCTAGTCTCAAAAGGTTCACACAATATCAAGCATAGTGTGACTATCTAGTTACAAGCTGTACATCATCTGGGTTGTCTCTAGGCCTTAACTGCCAGTGAGATTGGACAATTGAAAGGGCAGTCACCTCTGAGGTTACCCACTTCCAGTCACTTTCTATTTAATACAATCTCTGAGCTGCCTTTCCTGAAGTTTCAGCTGGCAGGCTAATTTCTTGACCACAGCCCTGCATCTTAGTCTTGATGCCAACAAGTCCATCCAACAATCATTCAAGAGTGCCTCACACTGTTATACTCTGACAGCCACAAAAGGATGACACAAAGTGTATTTTGAATTTGTGACTGTCATGTTATCTTAAATCAGCTTCAATCAACATGCTCTCTAGAAGAACTTCATTCTCATCGATTAAGAGTGGCTCATGTAACCATAGTGACAGATATACCATCAGTTCATCTCTGTTCTTACAATGAGTAAATTCCATTACTAGTCTCTCCTTCAAAGAAAGTTCTTTGGTATATGAATCAAGAAGTGTCTTTGATGCATCACCTGAGGAAAAAAAAAAAACAATTATTGAGTGCCTTTAATTCCCAGAGGTAATTAACATGTTAATTCTCCCTAGACAATCTATAGATTATCCAGCTGGGAATACTGAAACTTATCAGGTAGAAGTCGTTATCTTGATCTAACACCAAATTCTTGCAATTAATTATCAAGGAAATGTGCAGCAAGAGGAACACTCACAGAATTCCTCAATAGTCCACGTGCTGAAGATTCGATCATCAGAGCTTTCTCCCTTTCTTTGAAGAGCCTTCAGGTTTCCTATGGCATGGAAATTCTGCTCTAAGGATTTCATCTTAGTCTGTATATCAGCCTGAAGGGAAGGAGAAGAGTAAAGGTCTTCAGTCTCTTACTACATTTTAAAATAATCTATTTTTCTTCATTGAGTGTGAAAACCAATGCTAAAGGAGTCACAACTGCTTTTAAGAGCAAAGGTTAACACCTGTTCAAGCCCCTCATGACTTGAAGTAAATACTGGTGATACTTGTCAGAGCTCACAGGAACACAAATATGTAGGTAATTACTAGGTATTTTTGATTTGCATCAGATTTCCTAAGAGGATAGTGTAAGTTATCTTAACCAGTCATGAAGCTCACTAAAGCACACCTGTTGTATTCTTACAACAGCCACTGAAAAACTCCCCTATAGGTAACTCTGCTGTATTATGTACATGTGGATAGCTTCATTCAATGCATTAGGCAGAACTCATTTGATCACAGTTGACCAGAATTCACCTGATGGTTGACCCATGGGCATCTGATGGTAGATGACACTCCATTGATAGTAACCCTATGTCAAGGCTCAATCTACAGCTGTGGGGTGTTTTGGTGCATGTGTCATCCCCTTTGGGCTCACAAAAACACCCATGGTTAGAGACTGGGCTGAGCCAGTATCATCTGATGATAATTTTATCCCATGTGGCAGAAATGTCTTTCAAGACATTGTCTGATTATCAGTAGTGTGTTAATGACTATTGGCCACCCATCAACCAAGTTATTTATCTGTGGTTCTTATCAAATCCACTGAACTTGGCTTCTAATAGTTGTCAAATGGGCCAGATGGACTATTCTCGGATCAAGGGTATTTAAAACTTGTGATGACATTCAACAACTAACGCCTCATTATTTATTTTTAAATTTTACCTACCAAAGAATCATAAATTCGTGATAGTTCTTGAGAGGTGTTCATAATTTCATCATGTAACTTAAAATCAGAGTCGTGGTCAACTGGTGAAACTGTAGTGTTGTCGTCCATCGAGCTGTATCTATTAACCCAAAAATTCCCAGCAGTCGCCATAAGTAAATCGATCGAAATTTAGGCAAGAAAATGACGGAAGTTTACATAAGTTGTAAGAAACTTGATGTCACATACTCTTTTTGAAGTTGTAAGTTCACCAGCTTGTTAGCCAGAGACAATCCCGCTTCCTTCAGTTTTGACCAATTTTTAGCGTTTTCATGCCAGCTGGCACAACAATCTCTAACCTTTCTAGCAACATCTGACAGGTTTCTACTGGGAGATGATCTTGGAGATGGTGAATTTGAAATACTTGTCTTCTTGGATGGCGTTTTGGGAGTTTTAGGAGACTTAACCCTTTTAGGCGAAGCGGCCGCCATGTTGAAATTAAATGTCGAGGAAAGCTGGGTTCTATTGGTCGCTAGGAAACGGAGGCTCGTAAGTTGATTACTAGCAACGAGGACTTTATTTACATAGCAACACCAATAGCGTGTAAAAATTATTCACTGAAGATGTAAGAATAATGAAACTTGCCATCACAATGTTAAGAAAACCCTCTTACTACCTCGAAGCCACGAGCAAACAGGACAATTTACGTACGCAGGTAAGAATTTCGTTTTTCATTTCAATGCGTATTTTGACTGAATGAAAATGAAAAAAGTGTATTTTTCTTCTCTGATCTCTCGAATCGATATTAGTGATCAAATGTACCTTTTCTTTCAGACACAGAGAAGTTTTAAGCGAGTATAACAAGCAGTTAGCTGTCTTTTTGTAAGCTTGCCGCTAATAAAACTTCAAACCTCATCAGGATCGTAAAAAAAAAAAGGGACACTTGCGTTCCTTCAAGCATAGATTTCTTCAAGACTCAGAGCAGTTTCACAGCTCCAAATCACGATCGATGGGCACGTACCAAATATAAGCTTTGATATACGTTTCTGAAAGTATTTGATGATTTGTTCGTTAGATTCTCATAGTATGTCTCCTTGATCAAAATTTTTGGTTTACAAATTTGTAAAACACGCTAATCCTTTTCTCGTTTAAATGAATCTCTGGCAGACAAAAAGTGTAAATTTGAAATATTTGATTGCAATCGCCTAATCAACATACACACATTCATTGAACTGAAAGATTTGTAAGCACGTTTTTTCGAATTGATAAAGAGATGATTAGAAATGTAAAACAGAAATACATCTCCACCTAAACTTGTTTCAGTGGTGTTTCCGTCTCCTCTTTTATCCGTGTCTTTAAAAGGAAGTAATCTTAAATCAAAGTATTGAAAATAATCACCAAAGGAACACTTCATAATGCCAGATGAATGTCTTTTGATCAACTCGGCGGGAATTAGGTTGTTGACACGCGCTATGTTTACGTGAAGACAAAAAAGTAATTGACGTTGAAGTTTTGATAAGATTTTTTCAGGTAATTAAGGTCTCCATGGAGACTTGTACAAACTGCATGTACAAAGTCTGTACAAGGTATTTCTATTTCTATCAGGCAATATTTTGCAATTTGATTGCTGGGCAGGCGCGTATTTAACACTTCTAAAAGCAACGTGATCAAAAGAGCGTTGAATGGACTTATTTACTTAACATTTAGTCAACGTTGTCCCAATGACCGTAAGTTGTTTCTGCCAAACATTTACAATTGCAAAATGATGTATACTTGATACAATGCCCTTAAAGTTTCACTGACTAAACACAAAAACTTGCAAAACGCGTATGCATTCTTCTATATACCATTTACTAGCATGCTGAGAAAATCATTTTTCTCTTTGATATAGGGCCTGAAGACCCTAAATTCAATCCTTCCGAGACCCATCTAACAGGAGCTTGATGGCCCAGACACTTTATGATAGCTCCCCAACATGGCCATTGCATCAATATAACTATCATGAGAGTAATCCAGAGCTTTCATCCCACATCCCTGATGCAATGAAGTCAGTTTCAGCTAACAGAGAGCAAGTGGACTACACCATGAGTCACAAGAAAGGTTCTCCAAAGAAGAGGTTGTCACGGTTGGAATTGCTCCGAAGTGATTACAGCAAGAAACTTCAAATTGAGAGAGAAGAGAAGATTCGTAGACTGCAAATTATTCAACAGGAGAATGGTCACAATCAGGGTAGCAGTAATGGCGGAATGGTACGTGGATTTTTTGCAGAGAGAAGAGCACTGGAGGCTACAAGAAAAGGGCAGAAAAATCCTGAACTTCTTCCCCCTATTGAGTCACATTTCAGAATGGTGAGAGATAAAAAACAGGAGCCATTTCCTGAACACACAGTTAGAAGTAGACAAAATTCAAAAACAAATCTGACACATGGTAAGCCAT
Source organism: Pocillopora damicornis (assembly GCF_964200805.1). Lineage (NCBI taxonomy): Eukaryota > Metazoa > Cnidaria > Anthozoa > Scleractinia > Pocilloporidae > Pocillopora > Pocillopora damicornis. The sequence continues at coordinate 9,247,539 of NC_142676.1, forward strand.
TCAGTGTGAAACAGGAACCATTTCCATCACAAAAACCATTGCCAACAAAATACTCATCAAGGACTCAAACAAAGACAGTTGGTGTCACTGTGCGTAAGAGAACAAAAGGTGTTGATAAACAAGATCCTCTTCCTCCAGTGAACAAGGGTCAGTCTGAAGTAACAAGGAGAAAACCACCAACTCCAAATAAAAGATACGAAACACATTCTGTTTTGAAACAGGATGATGTGGAGGCTTTTGAGTATTCTGGCCCTTCTAATTTGCCAATACCTCCTATTGAGAGACGACCAAAGCGTTCAAAGGTTCCCTTGCCTCCCCCAAGTGCAGAAGACTTAGTAAGTGATTTTGATGATGCACAAAGCACCCTTACTGATTATAGCAACATAGCTCCAAATCTGAGCAAACTAAAAGCGAAGGCACTGAAACAAAGACAACTAAGCAAGCAACAGTTAATCGACACAAACAAAACTCAGGAAAACGCCAAATTAACCGACTTTCAAAAATGGCAAATGGAACAGGATCAAGAACGAATAGAAAGGCTAGAAAAACACAAGCAGAAATCAGAGTTGTCTCTCTCCCAGAGAGAAAATGAACTACTCAAACAAATACAGGAAGAACAACTTAGGCTTGAAAAATTAAAGTTGCAGAGGGAAGAACTGGTAGAACAAGAGATACGACAAAAAGAGGAGGATGAAAAATGGTTAGCTGAAAAGCAGAGCTTAGAGGAGCAGGCAATCATTCCTCAGCAAACTTTGGCCAAAGATTCTAATCAGACCAAAAAGTTAGCCTTAAAAAAGGCTTCAACATTGCCCAAGGTACCACGAAAGGTGAAAACTCCCCCTCAACAACTCCAGGGAGAAGAACTTGACACAACTGAAAAAATTCATGACAATGCTTACAGAGATTTTTATGAGCATCAAACACAAGATGTTGGTGAGGTTTCTGTGGATGTTTCTCCTTGTTCAATTTGTGGGCGCAAGTTTGCTGTAGACAGGTTGGCCAAGCATGTAAAAATTTGTGCAAAAAGTTCAAAGTCCAAACGCAAAGTTTTTGACACAAGAAAGCATCGCAGTGAGGGGACTGAACATGAAAAATATGTTCAGAGTGGAAAATATCTTGAGGAGCCCAAGGCAAAGGTTGGTGTCTGCTTACTCATCCTTCCCACCAATTCTTTTGGAATGTCAGGCAATTTTCCCTCAAGAGAATCTATCAGAGGAGTGAAGCATGAAATTCATAGAGATTTCAAGAGATCTTTGCATAGAAATCCAGGGTCACCTTGTTTAGAAAAAGTTTCTGAATGTGCCTGCTAACAGTAGGCTTTAAGCAACCCCTCCTTTTTGGCAAAGTCTGTTGCATAAGTCCACAATAATAACTTTTGCTAGATGGCAGAATTCAAAATACATAATTGAATCATGCATGAAGCTAGGATGAGTATTGGACTTTCAGGGGGTGTTTTGAGGCAGGAGTAGATCTTTCTAAGAAAATTTATTTAGCATCAAAGTCTTCTGTTGCTCCAGTTTGGTTTATTATGTGTATTTGTCCCAGGGATACAAGCCCTTCTGCTGACTCCTTTTGCTTCTATCCCTCTGAAAATTTGCGAAAAAAATTTATATGAATTAATTTTGAAGACTAATTCCCTCTCAAACCCCCCCCCCAAAAAAAAAATTTCCAACAACCCCTCAAATATAATATGTGTTTATCTACCAGAGCCAAACAAACAGACAATTTTTATGGCTACAATTTGGGAACTAAAAATTTTTTTAACTTCCCCGTCTGATAACTTCAAAAGTAAATTTCATTTTAAATTTCAGCCCAAGGTAGACTGGAGAGCTCAACATGAAAATTTCATCAAAGCAATCCGCTATGCTAAGGGAGCAAGCGACACACCTCCTCCACCTGCTGAAAACCCAGACTATGTAAAGTGCCCACACTGTGAGAGAAAGTTTAATGCTGCTGCTGCAGAGAGACACATACCAAAATGCAAGGACATTAAAGCCAAACCTGCTCCTTTAAAAAGGAAGAAACGATAGAATCAACATTGATATTTATGAGTTCAAGTTTTAAAGAATGTAGAGTGTGTTTTTCTGGGGTTGACTTAAAACCATATTGTGAAATGCTTTTGAATGAAGTGCTTCTACGGGAAGACCAAGATTTTTTAAACTCTGTTTGTGATATCAGTATAATAATAATAGTGTGTTACAATACAAAATTTTGAAATGAAGTCATTGTAATGATTATGAAGTTAGCCCTCTCACTCCCAAAGTCTCTATGATGTTAGTTCTAAGAATTTGGTGGTGGATCAATTAATAACCCCCTAATTGATGTTTTCCTTTAATCTCATCACCTTTATGCTTGATATTGTATGGAGAAATTCTGTCTCCGTCACTTAAAGAAATAAAGAGGTTAAGAATATCAAACTATCCATGTTGCCTTCTTTTGACAGTGTTCTTGGTATTATTGAAACAAAGCTTTCTAGGGTATTTAGCTTCCAATGAAAGTACTTCACCTGAAATAGATTCACATTTAAGTAATTTTGGACAGTTTTCCCATGCCACAACCTGGGGAAGTCTTTGGAGGAGTTTTGGGAGGAGGGTGAACTGAACATCACCTGTGCAACCTCACTGGTGGTCATCACCAGAGGGGAGAGAAACCACAGTAATTAAAAACACATTTTTATTAAAGTTTGAGGCAAACAAACCACACACTTGCCTTGAACTATGTGTTGTATAAAGTTCTACAACGCTTGTCTCTGTCTGAATAAATACTCTTTCTAAGTTTCAAACTCTCTCACATATTTGCTGACAAACTCTTTCATAATTATAAAATACATATGTACAAACATCTGTATAAATATACTTAACTAGATAAATATTTAGTGTACAGTTAAACAAACTACCCGTTGAATGACAAAGCTCAGTCTCAAACCGATTATGGCTTTTTCACAACACACACAAGTTTGAACAGCTATCACAGGAAAATACACAAATAAAATCATCACTAGGAATGTTTTGGTTGAAGTTCATTTTAAATCACAGTTAAACCATACCTTTTCATAGGTTTGGATATGTTTTGTTTAATATTGTGTCTGAAATCAAGGGGCAAAGAATTTGAATCAAGAATAGAACAAAAAAGAAAATGCAATCACAGAAAAAAGAAAAACTGAAAGTAAGAAAAATGCATAATTTGCCAAAAAAAAAACCCAGTTGCATAAAGATATGCTAAGGATGTTGATGTTGTTAGTGAGAAAGCCATTGGTGTCCTCTACCACTCAAAAAATGTTAGCACTTCCAAAACACTCTGACATCCTACTTCTCAAGGTCTAAAACAATTGTGTAAACAAAACCACCTTTTTACTGCTGTGGTACCTACACAGAATAAATGTTTACTTAACAACACCACATGGATTGCCCTAAGTTACTTGCAAGAAAAATTTTCTTCTAGAATTCTTGGAAAATCACCTGTTCTGGTATACAATGGCATTTCTACCCAAGTGGATATTTGTTGGTTACCATATTAGAATACTGACTGTTTGATCAGACTTTCACAGAAATCATACATTAAAAATAAAATGTGTAAGTAACACTACAAAATACTGTTTGAATAATCACTTATGTTCACGTGCCTGAATAGGTACAGAAAATTATAAAGACATAATACTGGTTCAGTAAGAATAAATGATTCTCCAAGCTTTGTAATCAAGAAAGCTCAATCAACATGTTAAGAATATGAAAGATAAATTCCAACCTTTCTAAAAGTCCTAGTGGACCTGCCGCCTTATGATACCCAGCTTAGTTTTTATGCTAATGATATTAACTGCTCGGAATTAACTGAAATTTATGCTTGACATATTCATTTCTATCTCCAAGCGACTCTCTCTTTCCTAATCTTATCATCCTAGCAAATGATCTAATGATGTCTTCTTTGTTATGCAGTTTCCTTTTGTGAAAGGAAAAAATCAACCTTTTCCACTTGTATCTAAGTGTGAACTATCAATAAATTTTTTGGTAATCGTAACTAGTATTGTACAAGTATTACAACTGGTTTAAGTAGGTTGATGTTTTCAAATTCCCTCACAGAAGGAGAAAGAAGCCTGCTTCCTTCCATTGACATAACAACGAAACCCCTAACCAGCTGTGTGCTGAGTTACCTTCAGCAAAAGCAAGCAATTTTTAAGTTTTCAGGAGATACTCTTACGATGACCAGCTGTTAAAATCTCAAAACCTTAATACCAGGAATTGTAAATTTAATCTTGGGAGATATTCACAGGGCTCCTCATCAAATTTCTGCCGGTTAAAATAGATTTAAAGTAGTTTGAAGATGTGTTTAAAAAATTCACAAAGATCTTTTTTTAAAGTTTTGGTGGGAAGAAGAACAACAAAGAAAAAAAAAGGGCATGTTTACAACTGCTTATTTCAGTGAAAGAAAATCAAGCAGATTTACACAGGAAAGGTAAATTCCTAACAAACCTGAATTTGCAGTGTAGCAATAATAAGGGTAATTTTTAAAGGCTCTGTTCATACCCTTTTTCTCTTTTGATATTACCCTGGACAGATTTTAGTGACTGTTAAATGACAACTACTGAGTGGAAACCTGAATTTATACATGTCTTTAAAATTATATTTATCTAAATGCTCCAAATAATGGAGTAATGTCTAATGATGAGCCCTGAAAACATGGGCATTGAATTTTTTTTTTTGTCTCTATGATGATTCAAAAAAATCCCGACGTCAACACTCTGATAAATGAATATCTTTAACCTCAAGATCCCCAACTTGTACAAAACTGCAAGTAGTCAGTGGTGAACAAAGGAGAGGCGATGAGACACACAAGACTCTCTAGCTGCATCAAAATGATTCAATAATGTTGAAGAGCTGCACAAAACACATGAAAACTCAAAAACTACACGCATCCACATCTGCATTAATCACGCAGTACTCTGCCACAAAATCTCACCAAGAGGTCAGCTTAGGCATTTTAATAGGCAAAGCCAGGTTCTTCAACAGGTGCAAGACTAAATGATGGGTTCATCTGTATAGGCTTGAAGGACAGTACTGCTGGATCATAGATGCGACTATGTCTTGCACTTGGAATACCCTGAAATTTTAAAGCATAACAATACAGTGTTACAGTGTTAATGAACAATCACATGGCTAATGTAAGTGAGGGTGACTGTAATAAATACTTATCATTTCTTTCACTTGAAGTTTCAATAAACCCTTTGGCTGCTAAGCTTAAATAACATCTAATTTCACTTTCCACTGAAACCTCTGAATAACACTTTCAGGCACAAATCAAACTAATTTTCCTTGTCAGCATCTTAGGAAATTACAGTTTATCACAATACAGGAACAACACTTTAATTGTTTATATATCTTTTATTTCCTATATCAAAACCACTCATCTTTCCGGCAGTATCTGCCTAAAAATTTAAAACAAGATTTTCATGCTTTTTTATGGCATCATACTTAACCCTTAAATTCCCAGATCAAATTTGTAATTCTCCCTACTATCAACCATACAATTCTTATAATGTTAGTTCAGGAAATTTAGTATTGGATCAACTGACTATCCCCAAATTGATCTTTTTCTTTATTCTCATCACTTATCTGGTTGATATTGTATAGCTATTGTAAGGGAAAATTCTTTATTGTTCACTCATGGGAGTTAAAGGCTTAATTTACATTTTATATCAACACAAGTTAAAAAATAACTTTGAATTAAGGTGAGTTCAACTTCCTTTGAAACTGATCAAGTGTTTGCATCAAATCATGTAAACAGTACATAATACCATAAGTACCCCTTCTGTGCCAAATTACAGCTGTAAAGATGTAACCTGGCATCTTGTTTGAATAGCCTCACAGGAGCACTGGAGGCTGAACAGTTTGTTCAGCTAACCCTTTAAGCTCTAGAAGTGACAAGCATCAAACTTCTCCCAATTGTATTCCCTTAAATCAAATATTAAGGTCATGAGAATAAAGGACATGATAGCAAACGCAAAAAACTGTTGGTTGTTGGACAAACTCTTTGTATATACAATAGGAAATGCATACAGAGAAGTATTGAGAATTTAAATACTGATGTTTGAACTTACCCTTACTCTAACTGGTCTGGGTCTTGACACTCCATGAGTGTGCTTCTTTATGAAGACAGATTTCTAGAGGTAAAAAAAAATCTTGATCAATGATAGCAAAAGTTATTAATATAGCCCGTGCCGAGTTGTAATTACACCTTTTTAATCCAATCACCAAATGAATTAGTTTGGTCCTTTATACAATTTACAACTCTGGTTTCTAAGTAAAAATATAGAAATGCAGAGTTTTGAAGATGTTTTATTTGCTTTAAACACATTCAAACTCGTGGATGATCAAACAACTGAGTAAATTGAGTAAATTGAGTAAATAAAGTACCACTTAAAAAAGTGATGGACGTTTTAATTTCTTGATCTGTCGTCTACAGGAACAATAGCAGGTCTTTGAGTTAGTCACGTACTGGCAACTAACAGTAAAATTCTGATCATTCTCTGTCAATTTTCAGTCACGTAGACAACCAGCTGCTTGCCATTTCAGACCCTATATTATCATCCACACATGTATTATGTTCACCCCTTAAACATTTCCAGCTAATGTATGGTTAAGTTTCACATGCCACTATCAGTTTGGTTTAAAGATGAAAATAGAAAGTGTCAAAAGAGAATGACACTCGTTTTAAAAGATAGACTTGAAAAAAAATGAATCTTAGTTGCAAGGGCTATGCTGTAATTCTCTTAAAATCAACAAGGGTGAAGATGTGAGAATAGGCGATTGGTTTCTGTTCCTATCCTAAAACCTGGTGGTGAACACAAATGTGTACTAGCAAGATTCCATGCCTAAGTGACAAGTCATCAAACAAGGATAGTTATCCCTTGGAAATTTGCAATTTTTCAGAAAAACAATATCAACATCAAGAGTAAAATTACAATTTCAGGGTTACTTAGTTCATCAAAAGAATTTGGACCACATGGGATTAACTGAATATTTGTATTGACAAAGAGACTTCAGCTAAATTCCTTAAGTTGGTATGGCAACCATCAATTGACAAATTATAAGCTGACATGTACATTCAACGGAGTTTAACATTATTTTTCACCCTTAAAATTTGCTTTTCAATTGCCCAGCCAATCACATCTTGACTTCCTATTAATCCAAACAAAACATTTCAACGAGTTTCAGAAGGCTGAGTTCACAAACAAATAAACACAAAAGGCATGCTTTGTGAAGAGGAATCTGCCAATTCATCACATATTCTAAAAATTTCAGAGCCTGGGCAACGTAATATGTTATCCAGTAACACAGTGGTGGTGGCTAGTCTGGAGAAAACAAGTACAAAGAAAAAAAACTCAATAGAACTCCTGGAGAGAGGGAAAATCTTGCCCCTGTACAATTACTTTGATCAAAAATGCAGAAGGGCTGACAAAATTGGCACCTTCTAATAACGCATCAAGAGAATACAGCAATTAAATCTGATGCTTTCAAAGGATTTTTGGAGCTCTTAATAAAATGCGTTGTTTACGCTTCACGGATCCAAATGAAAAGAATATCATCGTAGCTAAATGACAGATTCGATGCACGAGTTGGCACAAGATTCAAACAATAAAACTCATTGTTTTGAAGAAAATTCACCCCTTGTGAACCATACCTGTTGCATTTTCTCGAAATTTAATGATGGTCTTGATGAATATCCCTTGTCTTCGGCGAAAACAAGACGGTGTTTTTTCCTCGAGTGTCCTTCACTTGTGAATGTAGTGGGCCGCACTCGTGACGAAAATGCAGAATGTTTCGACAGAACAGTCACCTTGCCAGGTGGACTTGAGCTGAGAACAAGTGGTCCACTACTTTTACCGCACAGTTCTTTAATTTCGTCATCGCTTGATGAACTATCGTTTCCAGAGGCAAACTGTTGCAATAGTTTGTGAGCATTTACTTGAGACCACTTTCGCTTTTCCGGTGCACCACTTTCCCTTAGAGGAATATCGATCGGCAAGAAACTGCCTCTGTTGTCCCCCTTTGAGTCTCTCTCTGTGAATATATTTTCTTTCGCCGCTTCCTCTTCAAGTCCTGCGAAAGCTGTCGCTTTGATCTTCAGCGGTTCATCTTGCACATAGTTGTTATTCAAAGGTTTGTCGGCCAGCGCTGATGGCGAAAGTGAGATCGACAAATACTAGTGATTAGTTGTTGTGAATAAATGTAAAAGGGAAAAAATCTCTCAATTACCTCCGTTTATCTCTTTTAATTCGTCGTCCTCGTCTGTACTTCCCTCTACGTCGGACTCATCTTGTAAAAGTAACTGAAAAATAATGAAAGAAATTGAAATAAACTGTACGGATAGTTTTCAATACATAAGAACAAACGAGCTTCGTGTCAACACCGTGTTGCAGTGGAAAAGGAATCGTACTTTTACCTGTGGTTCTAAAGGCTTGACTTCATTGATGGATTGGTTCTTCAACTTAAGAGCCAAAAATTTCAGCATTTCTTTCTTGATGAGAAATCCTTGCTCAACTGTTTGATGGCGGGAACAAGAGCCTTTTTCCCGCGAGAAGCGTCAATTATGTTGACGTCGCGACGCCCTATTCGGAGAAAGAAAAACAATATTTTATGAAAAATTACACTTTACGACATCAAGGCTACTGCTTTCCAATCTACAGTTCTTTCAAGCCTTCTATTATTCTCAGCAAGAGTCCAAAACTCGTTGAAATACATTACCTCTTTCTTGCGGTTGGATAGCGATCATCCCCAGACAACTCGTCAATGCAACTAAATTTTATATTTCATGAGCTTAACCGGCACTGCTGCCTACCATTCCTCTATAAACGGATATATCAAGCCAAACATTGTACTATAGCCCCTCGTTTACAAAATAAAAGTACTGAAAAAGTTAGTTAGACGAGCTCACGAACTATCAACACACGAATGAAAACAGCACACAATTCGAAATTTAGAACGAGGTCTGCTATCTAAACTCAAGCTTCAACCATCGTTGTCTTTGCACGAGTTTGACGGTAAGGATTTCGCGAACCAAGAAGGAAAATACAGAGATAAACATAGACTAAGCATAATTCTACGGGCGAACTTCACAAATTTTAAACGCGGTCGGGAAAAGCTTTAATTCACAAGGAGAGGGAAGTCGTACAATTCTGAGAGCATAAAAAATTCAGGAAAGAGGACGGGTGGTTGGGCCCTCGAAAAATACTTAAAATTTCGCTTTATCTTAAAAGTACTAGCATTACGTTTAACAACCAGGCATTGAAACACTAACTTGAAGAAAGTTGTCGAAGCTAGAAGTTTCAGAGGAAAAGCTGACGAGTGGCAAATTCATGACGAAAGTTCATTTCTAACTCACAATGACGACCAGGTGCCGTTGACAAAGAAATGCGTGTTCGCCGTTTCTATTTTTTCGATCCCCCGCGGCAACCTAAATTTGGACTTGATAGTACCGAAGGCACCACCGGCCATTCGATTCAAAATATTTCTTTACCAAAAACAACAACGATTAGAATGCCACGAACGTTTGAGACGATACCGTTCACGGTGAATGTGTCATTCTCAAAGTGTGTGTACAAGGCACATTTATCGCGTTTATCGACATTAGAGAGCTTAACATTTTTAGACTAAATGCGCTCAACGAGGCAAGTACGAGGAAGTTTCAATAAAGGCATACCTTTCAGCGAAAGCCGGAGAATTCACAATGTTGATTCCATCATACGTTATTGCTTCCAGTTGAAGTTTGCAAGCGACGTAAATGAACACCCTGGAGCACTAAATAAAGCTCATGGGACCAAATTGCAGTGATCTGATTGGCTGCTGTAAGTGAAAACAGTCCATTCACTGCGCTGACAGCCGGTGACAAGTGTGCGGCCGTGACCCCGAAGATAAAATATTCGATTTTTTCGTGAAATGGCAAAGTACAAATTAGCATGTCTGAATATTACCAAGTTTCACAAACATAAGCACTTTATGCGCTCTCTTTCACAAGTTGAATCGTGGAATCTACGGGGCGACCTTTCGAGAGATGCGATTCACTTATCAGTTTCAGAACTTGGACTTTAATTCGTGCCTTATTCAAACAAAACACTGTAAAAACAAAAAAAATGTCGCTCTTTGGCCCGACACTTAGCCCGGTGGGAGTAGAGGGGGCGGGACAGACACAAAGAAGAACGGACCGAGTTGCTATTAACTCAATTTTGCGACTCTCGTGCCCATCACATGCCCGCTGCACTTTACTTTATCTCCGATAAAAGAATTTGAAACTTTATCTGGCTTAAGCTCGGGGATATCTTTGAGGAATTTTGTAAAATAAATTTTCCCGAAAGACAATTGCAGCTTTAACCTAGCAATTTCGTCTGGTGGATGGCTGGACAAAGATCGGTCACGCGAAACCGGCAATGGCCCGCACCAGCAGCGATCTTAAAATCAATAAAGAGCATTCTTGAAACATTTCGATTGCTAATAACGTCATTAACACAACACAACCAAGAAAACACGATTTGCATGGATCAGTTCATAACCTAAATTTACATTTGCGCCAGTTCGTAAGCCCCACAGTGATTTCACTTGATCATCAATAAAAGTGATGAGTTAACACCTCAGGGTTTCTTAAGTGTAAAATGGTACATGTGAGCGGCAGGTGAACAGATTAAACCACCTTGAAAAATGATCTAACAGGCATTTACTCAATTGACTTGTACCAAGCTGATTCATTTAAAGAGGTTGACCAATTAAAACGTGTTTCATGAAAACGAATGGCTGAATTATTCAAATAAGTCAGACCGCTTGTGTAATAAAGCATGTGAAAATATTTCCCGTACATCCTGTCTCGCTATCTAACTGGAGAGTGGTTAGATATGAAATGGTATGTCCATATCAATTTGGGCAAAACGTTTAACTATCTAAAACAAGATTATTTTTATCTTGACAAAGAGCTTTAGCTCTAAGAAATTCAAATATTCATTCTCTCCAAAATAGAGGAATTTGAAAATGACGATTGGTGGCGGCAAAAATGAAACTTTTCGTAAACGATGACGCAAATTCGCAGCGAAAGTGGAATCTGGCGTTTTCACAATTTAGGTTGAAGAATTTCATCGGGTTCAAAATGTAATTGTCTGATTTGAGATCACAGGGGCAAAATTACCGATTTCGATCGCGTTCAAAATAAACTGAATACTAAGCGCTCTACGATTGTCACGATTACCTGCCGGCAAGAGAATATCAACTGCAGTTAACATTTCTCTTGCCTTTGGCTATGATCTGCTCAGCTGACGCCACGGATTTTTCTCTTTTTGTGCAGCGAGGAGCTCATTATGCCGTGGGGGGTGGGGGGGTGGGGGGGTGGGGAGGGAATGCAAACGCTCTTGATTTGTAAAAAAAAAAATTAATCAATGAGTGCAGGAGGAAAATTACCAAAACTAAAGCAGGAAGATCAAGGCAGATATATCTGTTGTTGATTTTCCTCTATTCCGTCGTCCATCATCTCATAATTACCTAACGAAGGTCATTCGGGCGTTTCTCTTCCTTCCCTGATATAGGATCATCAGTGGCTTTAGAACTAAGAGAACCATCTACATCTAATCTACGTACGAAAAACGTCATTGGTGGAAAAACGTACGAGGCATTGATGTCACTATCAAAAGTACGACAAAGAAATAATATTTTAATATATCATTCGATACAAATATTACACTCGAGACAGAAGTCGACAGCCTTACAGATCAACCGCCCATGCATTGACTTACGTACAATACAAACATGCGTAAGCTGACATCGCATCATCTTAGATATCAATAAATTTACCATTGCAACTTCTGTAACTAGATTACATTATATAGAAAGGTATGGGGAAAGTGATAAGAGATCTATAACAGTGAGCTGAGGGCATATCAGTTGCCTGTAAAAACGAAATTAATAACGAGGAATAAAGAAAAACAGCCCTTTTGAATTGGATGTCCGAGAGAGCAAAAACAAAACGGAATTTAAGATCCGGCGCTCGATTCTTCGCAAATGTAGCTTATGTTCCATGTCGGTGAACTAAGAATTTTTTTCCTTTTTTATGATAAAAGATTTAAACTGCTGTCCCTCGACTGAGACTCAAGCTGAATCGCAAATGTTCAGTTCGCAATTGCGTTGCTCAAAAGTTGCACAACCTTGTTGAAAAGAAAGAGTACGACCCAGCTATCCAACGTTTTAAAATACCTTTTGGCGTCGAAGGAAAAACTGGATGGTTCTGGGCTCAGATTAGGTAACAGGAATAACAGCAAAGATGAGTGATAAAAGGAAAGAGTCGAAGAGCTGAGAAATTTAGTCGTCCAATCGACAATGTTTTTTTTTGGAACGATCAACATCCTGTTGACCAAAAAATATTTAAAGACCAAAATTACTGAAATTTCACTAGGCGGAACTGAACAAAAATAATCTGCATATCAGTCTACTAGAATGGTGGTAAACTTTGAAATGTATTATTCTTTCTTTACGGATTAGTGCGGGGGGCATAACTTTTGAATTTCATTTGTTTAGGTAAATTTCTTGAAAATTTTTTCGTCGCAACTTTAAGCCAAAGGCTGGTGGATATATCCGTTCAAAATCTGTTATGTTAAACCGACGCTTGTTGATAACAACATGAGAAGTTTTGTTATTTCCGGTGATCGCGCGGGTGAAGGGTCAGGTCTTACTAAACCTTATTCGTGCAAAGCCGGCCTTTTTGAAAAGTATACCGAAAGTTTAGCTGGGCACGTAAGTTCACTAAATGTACCAGTTGCACTCGACTCGACAGTGTTAGAGAACATGGAGCAGTGTTCTTTTGTTCAGAGCTACTGTTAGTTATGATGGTACAGGTTGTTCCGTTTCTTCCAATCTCATAGGACAAATGCGCGAGATACAGGCGAAGAAAAGCCAACAGATCAAACTTGTTGTTTTCCCGATCAAAGATCACATCGGACGCCTCTCCAAACAACAGATCAATCATTTCGTTATTTTGCGTTGACATATGTAAATAATTTTGATTGCAGACACAGGAGAGGCAAGATAAGAGGACTAATTTTAATTAAAAACGTGTTTAGAGAATGAAATACGGGCCAAGGTGAAAGTAAAATCTGCCACAACAATATCGAAAGGTTAATTCAAAGGAGGCGGCTAATTATATTCGAGGCGTGGTCGATGGCTTAAAGAATCCTTTTAAACATGCGTGTTTTATTCGAAATGGCCCAGTTGTAAAGGATGAAGATACCCTCTGAACACCTCAGAACCTTAACGGAAGGAGATGTGTGTACACTGCATAGATATTCGATGAAAAAGGCGGTTTCGTTGAATTGGTAATCAGGCTGAAGTAGATAATTTTGAGAAATTTCGGCTTTCTTTTTCACCCATATCTACTTTCAAAATAAAAATTTCCATCACTTTAGCTTGGCAAGTTCATTTTCTCATGTGAAAATATCAACCTTTTTTTTATCGAAACGGGGGCTAGCGAAGAAACAAGATATTTTAGAAACTAAACCGGAGCGGTTGTCAGGGCTAACATGAAGCGCCGGAAAAGCGCGTTTGTTTCAACAAAGACATGAACGCCGGTTGTCAAATGGAGAAGTGGTTAAATTTGAATCATTAGCTCACCACCTTTTGTCACTGTGTCACTATTTATCAGTAATAATGGGCAGCTTAACTTAACAGCTTATCCTTGAAACTTCTGACTCATTGCAGACAGAGAAAAACTTTGGAATGAGATCTTGAAAGTAGATCGTTACTGTTTGTTTTAAAAAGGCTATTCGTTTACATAGAAACACCAAAAACCGCTTTATGACGAGCATTTAATAGAAATAATTGGCGGAAGAGCAAACAGACTTTGTGCAAACAACGAGATGAGCTAAATAAATTGATTGTTCTATTAGAAAGCGTTTCTATCGAGTTTCTCCATGCTAAAATTTTAGTAACCAAAAGGCTACCTTGAGGCGCGCGGGGATACGCGGGTGACTAGGTTGCGATTGGTTTCAGTTTTTCATCTGATTGGTTGACACGGTGCCATGAGTTTTCTAAAGCAGTCATAAAATCATAGAGTGTTGTCGGGTAAAAACTCACGATCCTCAATTGAAAATTGCCCAAAGGGATTCAAGCCAATTATGCGGTATTCATTTCTGGCAGCAACTAAGAAAAATCCCGTTTAATTTAAATGGCAGTATTCTATTAATTTCTATTTACCATTCCTTTCGTGAAGTTACGTCCGTCGGTCAAACAAAAAGCGAGGTGTTAAAAAGGCGAAATTAATCGAGAGAGCCTGAGTTCTAGAAAAGCCTGGACGCGCCTGCTCGCTTGCTAATGTATTCCCTACCCGAACCCTTACCCGTAATATTTCAGCCTAGAAAACTGAGCACAGCTAAGAGATTATGACCTGTTTATAACCTCTTGGTACAGCTGATTTCTGTTCAAAATAGTCTCTATAAAACATATCTCAAGTAAAATCAAAAATGTAAATCTTGAGGGTCGGTCGGACAGAGTCCTTGAATTTTCTCCATTATCATTTAATTTTCATTTTACTGAGACTTATTTATTTCAAATCTTTCCATTCATACGCTCCCCGAAGCATCAGATATTATTCCGACGACTTACTTCAAGAAAAGTAAATAAACGTCTCTTTGTGAGTCGATATTATCAATAGAGAAACAACGGATGTTTAGAGCTTCTTTGTCCTGGAGTTATGAGCTCCAAAGAAAAAAAAAACAAAAAAACGCAAAATTCAGTTCGCAGAGAGACAGTTTCAATGACCTTGTGCGTTCCCTGAACGCCAGCTGAGAATACTGGCGTTCATAGGTCGGTTTTTTCAATAAAGCAGAGTAATTGTTCGCGCTCATACCACTCAAACTACATATGTCTCGTACGTGACTTTGTAGTGAGCTAAATTGACGGGCGAGTTGAAACAAAACAATTGTAAAGTAAATAAATGAATGAATTTACAATTGAAGACTGAACTTATGGGCTAGAATGAAACTAGGCACATAGCACGACACAATTTATTCTCAATATTGAAACCTTCAAGAACTATTATTACTTCTTGGTTTGCACAGGACGTATTTGGTTGAGAAAAATACGTTTGCATGCCCGTTTATTTACTTAGTGTAGCTATTGTTCCGATGCCAATGAGAAATGAGACTTGGATGTCTGGCGTGTTATTTTAATTTTAATCAAAAATGAAAACTAAACCGACAAAAAGCCCTGCTAGAGGAGGCAAAAGATTAAAAGTAATTTATTGAAACAATAATTTTTAAGTTCATGAAATCGCCTTCTTCTGCACGCACATACAACGAATGATATCTATCGTGTTCGATACTTCAAGTAAAACTAAACAGGTAGGATATTGACCCTGGATATCGATGTTAATTTACTGATAACTGAATTTGCCCAATAAATAAGCCTTTTTGAAGTCGAATTTCGCTAAAAGATTTCCATTCCATTGAGCTGTAAAGATATTTATGGAACTATAGATTTATATATGCTATGAATGTTACTACAAACTAAATAATTGCAACACGCGTTTCACTGCCTTGTTTTCTTTCTCAAAAATTTAAATAAATTAATTAGTTTCCACGTTGCGAGCTTTCAGACCGAGCATGCAATACTAATATAAATTCGCAAAAGTTCAAAGAAACGTTTCCCTGAAGGTAATCTTGAGGGACATTTACAAAGACTTTCTGATGTAGAAATGCCAGTTTAATACGCGATGAGGGCACGAGGTTAGTATGGGTTGCGGCAAAGTAGTAAGAATGTCTGGAGGTTCCTTAAATTATTCCAGCAGTAAAGGAGTTAATTTGTTTTGGAGCAGACATGTTCTAAAAATTCCCGGGAATATCAGCCACGACAAAAAAATACTAGATCAATAAAATCTAAAAGACAAAACGGTCACTTACCAAAATATGAACAGATAGGCCTCAAGCTTCTGGTTTGTAAGAGTACCTCACTCAATAGGCAGCTTTTATAGGCGAAGACTGCCGTAGTTTTTGACACCTTTCTCACGGAACTGCAACCTGTCCGACGGATATTAAATATTTATAAACTATTACAATGAGTGTTCTAACCGCCTACCATGGTAACAGTCATGGGAACGTGAAGGACGACTTGAAATTTCAAATTAGCGCTGAATCCGAGACTCACTTAGAAATGCAATCAAGACAAAACGGACAGCAAGTATGTAACACCATTGAGCCACCAACTTCGTTAGAAGTTATAGGCATAGAGCACGTAACGCATAATGAATTAGGCTTGGCATAATTACTAGTGCCTCAGAGAAAGCTGAAAAGCCGTTTGAGCTAAAAATTATTTCGGGACGGTTTTGGGTTAAAAATCGTTGAATCTTAATCGGGAACTGAAATAATCATGTTGAAATTAAAATGATATGGCACCCCAAAAAGATAAATGAAATTGAATAAAATTTCACCTGCAGGTAAACCACAGATAGAGCCCCTTAAAAGTAGAAAATATTTCTTCGATGGGACTCCTTCCGTTCCACCCGCTAATTATAAAAGACTGGTCGCTTTGGAGCTGTAAACTGAGCTATCAAGGCACTGTTGTATTACAAGCGAGCAAGTTTCGGTAATTTTTTTTGTTCTTTTTATAGCAAGATCTTTCACACATCTGTCTTTACTCAAGAATAGTTGTATCCCAAAGCGTAAGGAAATTGTAATCTATTATGCAACGTGGAACAGTTGGTCAGAAAAAAATATCGAAAAATTGTTTAACCCGTGAAAATTGTGGAGAATATGTCTCTATCTGAAAGGAAAAAAAAGCTTAACACGCCCAAAATTTAAATGGGATTGAAATAAACTGTATTGGAGGAAAGTGTACCATGCGTTTCAATACAAATATGAACTTCAGGTTACAAAACGGAAACGTTTCTATGAAATGCAGACATGCCATCACGTCTGAAGATCTTTCAAGCCTGGAAGTAAAAATGTGGTTTAAATTTTTCAAAATTTGAGCAAAATTAGCTTACCAGTGAATTATCGTCGTATAGCATGAGAGAGCTGGGCTTTGGAGGCAGTCAAGCGGTCAATGAAATTGTTTTCACAGGTAAAATCAACAAACGTTGCCGTTTTTCACACCCGAAGTCACGTAGCCATTAGGATTTAAATAGATAGCGACGTTTATTAATATATCTGTGGATCAGAATGTTTGTCCAGACAGACACATAATAAGTTGGCTCGACCCGACCATAATTTCGCCAGCAAATGACTATGAGAAATTATGTTTGCTGGTGCTAAAAGTTGTCAAATTTCATTTGCCTTTTAATTCGTCGAAATTCTTCAAACATTTTACATGTTAGCGCCAACGTAAATAACCGTTTCTGTGACCATGCTGGGATTTCGCTCCCAAAGACCTTTGTGGCAGTTTCCCTGTTACAATAACAAAGAAGTTTTGCAACCTGGTGATTAATTTTTCTTAGCCAATATGCTTTTTCGAGAAGGGCATTTCGTAATAATGCTAGGAACAAGAAAGCAACTGAATGAAAACTGGAGGTGGTGGAAGGAGGAAAAGCTTACAATGGTTTGAGGCGCGCTTAAAATAAACCTGCCTTCGCGTGCGAAAATTTATGCTATTAACGATTCTAAACATCAGGAAACCTTAGTTTTAAAACAAGTTTTTTCTTCAGTTTTGTCGCAAAGTGTTTTCTTTCAATTCAACTCATGTCACGCATTTATGAATGTGTGGAATAGTCCTGAAGAAAAGTAGAAAATAAAACAGCGACATTCTCAACCAAATTTTAAACATGTTTCTAGAGAAAGACTGCAAAGAGGCCACTCGGTGATATGGCAACATTCACGTGATAAAACCAAAGTTTTCATAAGCAGAACAATATCACTACATGTCCTTTGCAACACTTTCTGTGATCTGTCTCTGTCCTATGCAAATCAGAAAAAATGAAATAACAAAATAGTGTGGAGTCTGAAAACAGAGACTAGGTTATGTTGAAGAGAGAATTTAATTGGCCTCGTTACAGGAGGTAAACCACAGATCACCTAAGCTTGATATACTAATACTCTTTCAAAATATTGTTATTACGCAAGAGAAGAGACATGTATGAATGTATATTTTTTTATGGGATTAACAATTACCTTAAGAAACCAATTTTGGCGGCACCCTTTTGTACTGTAACTGACGTGAATTACTTTTCGTGTTGGTACGGAAACAACGTTTCTCCTTTCAAAGCTTGGCCTCCATCAAAAAATATTTCTTGACCGTAATTTTCAATCGATCATAATCATAGTCACCCTGGACTTTATGATTTCTTCTTGGCTACTTATTAATTAATATTTGTCCGCCCTGAAGAAAAATGATTTAAGAATTATTTTCACGGAAAGGTGATTCTTTTTGACGCTCGAAATGACACAAACTTATCTCCTCTTGTTTCCTTGTGGAAACGTTCAAGAGAGTGAGCAGGAGTATAAAATAGCCAGTATCATTTATGATTAGTGTAAAACGAAAACATCAAAATTTTCAGCGAAAAAACTAATCAAATATGTCCCAGACATGCAAATGACCAGCGTCGATTTCGATTGATGAAAAATAAACAAGTAGATAAAGCGAAGGCAAATAAAATTTGTCTCATTTAAGCAAATGATTGATAATAAGCTGCAATTTGGACGAGAGACGGAGACAGTCCCAAAAAAAAACCGCAGCCAGAGTTTTAAGTAACTACGTTGGATTAGCTGGGATAAGACTAGTGAGTATTTTACCGTTGTGAACTTATGGAATTCTTTGCGTCGAGATCTGCACCCCTGACGATCTGTGCAGTCGTTGTTTACCCCTTTATCCTGAGCCAAAGTTTTCTTTCTTAGTTTGTTTTTACTTGATTGGTAATTTTTGTTATCTGACCGAGCTGTCATTTCGAGGTCAAGATAGTTAGCATGACATATCAAAATAAAAGTTGCTGTAGAATGGGGTCTTTCATCGATAATCGGCGATAGCCGGACGTATTTCCTCCCTGCTCCCGACATTCAGGTGACACAAGGAAGGAAACTTCCTCTCTTGGGTGACACTATTGTGATAACGCGAAAAATACCATTTATGAAACCGGACATTATTACTGAACAAGAGAATTTATTCTCTCGTATTAGATCAATAATTCTTTAGGGAAAAAGCTCGCTCTTTTAGTATTTTGCCGGAGTGTCAGATATGGTTTTTTTCTTACTGGAAAAAAAGGCGATTTCAAAGAAAGAAAAATAATAATAAAATGATTGTTAATTGAAGCAGGCCAGGATAAAGCGACGAAGCGATTTAGCATACACTCCTTCCCAGATAGAAGTCCCAATATAATGTGAATTTATGGAGCACCATTCCTATTCTTGGTTGTCATTCGAAAAAAGCGCATGCTATGGCGAAAATCAGGTAATGTGGCTATTTTCAACCATAGTTCTTTTCCATCCCGTGTCGCACGCTTTGATTGTTTAGCCTCAAAAAACTTCTCAAATGTTTTTTTAAAAAGTGTATGTTTGCAGACCTTCTTTCGATCCATGATGGGTCGAGGGAAACAGGTAACAATAAACCTGTAAGTTAGTGAAGAAAATATTTTATTTGCATTTCCGAGTCGCGGTAAAACGTTTTTTCTACGGGTGTTCCTGTGAATCAGCAAACCGCGGATCCTCCGCCACCTGCGGAACTAGCTATATAATTCTGTAAAAGGAAAGTAATGAAATAAAGTAAAATCCAAAATTAAAAGACCTTAACAGTGTTGGAAATTTCATTTTCGGGTATAAAGAAGGTTACGTTAAAGGATAAATATTTTCTTAATCGTCCTTGACGTCCGACTAGAAATAACTGATTTTGATTGTGGCGTCATTCACCGAACAAAGGTACGTAATGTTACAGAGAGCAATCAGCAATCTCCTACGCCGAGCGTTAGTAAAGTGAGTTCCGCAATATCCGAATAACGCCTCATCCGAAGGCTCTCAGTAAACGTTTAGGCCGGAATTGGCGGCCTTTGATCCCATTTCATTGTACATGACCCTAGAATGACGAACACGAGCATAAAGTAACATCATCGTCCGTGATGCTTAGAAAATTTGATTGGTGCGTCCGGAGTTTATTTACAGCGATTTGCTTTCTGTGGATTCGTTCAGTTGGCGTAACTCACAGACCTACCTCGGAGAGGATTATTAGAGGGCAATGGAGGTGAACTAAAATCAAGCTTAATTAGCCCAAGAAATTCAGGCTAGGCAAAGGAACAACCACTTGAGCGAGGTAAGTTTGGCTCTATTCAAAATAGGTCAGGTCGTTTTAAGGTTGAAATCGCCATTGTTTATTACCATGTACTCGCCTATCGCGCAAGCTGAACATATTTGCAGTTTGACGGAGACTCACTGTGTGAGCCTGGGTTACCTGTGGTTGAACTTCAAGGAAGATAAGAAAATTTTTTCCTTTAAAGTAATCCTCTTAAACCCGAAATCAAACTTTTAAACAATGTTAAGGTCTTTTTAGCTTTTTTTTTTATGAAGGAAAATATAGGTTCCGCAGGTTTCGCTTGTTCCGGGAGTTCCGCGGTTTGCTAATCCACAGTTTAGTAGCATCCTTTGTTTATACCATTTTCAGCTTTTATTACATTTGTATCAGCGTTTTCTTGATGCACACTCTGCCTTTTTTTTTCTCTTCTTTGCCCAATTTTTAATGCTTGCTTTACTCCTTTGCTTTTTCTTGAAAATAAACATTAGACGCAAATCCCTGAATAGGAACTGAGTCCATATGCAAATTTGTTGGGGTTACCAAATAATCACGTGGTACCAGAAGCTATTAGCAAAATGACAAAAAAAAGACCTAAAAATATATTTTTTTAAAAAAGTGCTAAGCTCGACCGTTCAGAAGCAAAAAAACCAACGAGTTTCTTGCATTTACGAGACCTGAGCGATAGCCTCACCATGCTGGAACCGCTGTTTATATGACTTCACTTCGATAAAATCGCGTAGGGTTATGTTGAGAATTCTAGAAACTGAAAAATTTAAAGACAAAATCTACGATTAAACTGTACTTTTCTAGGATACATCAACCCTGAAAATCATATTTACCATTTCATGTAATGCCTCAGATGTGGCAAAGCCTCAGTTGAAGTAAACAAGTTCTGTTTTGTCGCCTTTGAGAATCGCATTTCCCCTTCCTCCAGAACTAATCCAATCCCTTATAACACTTAAATTTCCTTTATTTTCGAAATTTATTTTTCTTCGAAAAATGGAGTTTTAATTTGAGCTCTTATAGGCATAGCTTGATCGATATGAGACGGAATTATGGTGTAATAACTTCATGAGGCCGTCTACAGGAACCCAAGAATTGGAAATCAAAGGTTTTCGTTAAAATTTTGTATCTTTCAGGATGTAGCCGCGCGAAACGACATACCCCCTGAGGGATCTAGTACAGGGTTGGCCAATCCCAGCGTTCATTCTGAACAAAGTCGTGTATGGCCCGCAGTGTGGTACGTTTTTGTTTCTCTTCGAGGAGCGGCATTGATTAATAAATCAGTGAAATGTATGTTTTCTGAGAACCAATCAAGGACAGAAACGTATATAAGTGTATACTTTTTTGATCGCCTTGATTTTCTTTTGACATTGATGACAAGCGCCAGTCTTACACTGATCAAACAAAGAATCCAGGTATCGTTCGTCCACAA
The DNA here is from genome assembly GCF_964200805.1 of Pocillopora damicornis. Lineage (NCBI taxonomy): Eukaryota > Metazoa > Cnidaria > Anthozoa > Scleractinia > Pocilloporidae > Pocillopora > Pocillopora damicornis. The sequence goes on from NC_142676.1 coordinate 9,269,196, forward strand.
CAGAAAAGTTCACTAAAAAAATCATTTTTCGTCGCTGAGAAATTAGTCAAACTGCAAAATGAATAGGAAATAATTCAAATTGCAATTTGCCTTGAGTCCTACTATAAAATTCTGCTGTAATACTCAAACATATAGAAATCATATGATTCACCTTTCATCTGATTGAACTGGTTCGAAACCGGTTGCGTGAGACGACTACGCTAGACCACAAAAAAAATAAATTATCTTGATTATCCTTGATGAATGCGCAGGCACAAAATGTTAATTCGTTAAGAGAAAGAACTGTCTGCCTGCCTCCTTACAACGATTGCGATCTAAAAGAGAAACCAGTCTAGATATTTAAAGATGACAGAGGTTACTTGCCGTATGCTGATTATTCAAAATACTGATCATGAAAGTCAAACAAAGGAAAACACTTAGGAAAAATGGCTAAGGTTTGAAAACTCGATGAAATAATGTAAATGATGTAACCATTGAGTAAAATCTGAAATCAAACTCACTTGATAATGTTATAACGAAAAAAAAGGAACGAATTCAGAAACTCGTAAGCGGGCGATGCAGAATATTTTCGAAGGAGCCGCCAAGGTTTATTATTACACTGAATACTGTCAACTGTTGATGTTTCGTTACGATTCAGATCTTCAGACATAAGCAGACAGATTTGGGCTTCTGTCATTCAGCCTGGAGCTTCATGTTAATTAATTCACGTATAGAAAATAAACACACATAAAAACCACTTAAAATGTTTCAGTGACTTGAAATATTCTAAATAAGATAATGACTATTGTGATTTTGAGTAACAAGGTCCGGTTAAACTCGGGCTAAAATTAGGACTGAAATTAATATATGTGTGAATTTGCAAACGATCCCTGAGGTTGATAACTATTTTGATATCTTAGGAGGAATAAAAATTTAATTTGAGATAGTGAATAGCTTTTTAGCTCTAAGTTGCTTTCTAGCGTTTAAAATTTATTAGATCAACTAAACTGGCTTGGAATTCGCATTTTATGCTCACAGGTCAAAAGAGGCTGTTTTTTTAATTTTATCTTGCAATGTTGATAATTCAGGAAAACATTTTCAGTAGAGACATGTTCATGCAGCCACGTCAGAGCTTGGAATCTATTCATTTTTAGGAATTGACAGAGAAGAATTCACTTTGTCAGAATTCGAGAGAGAAAATCTCATATTTCCCACCACAAGGCCAAGATTTCTAGAAATTAATCCTTCCCATCTGTAGTGATGCATTGTTTGGCATCCCGTTAAGACGCATTGTTAACGGGGCGCTCACGCGATATGGAAAAATTTTCCTCTAGCGGTTTCTTGAAGTTGAGAGTAAAAATTTTTAAAGAAAAAGTTTGAGTATAAATAATTGCATGAAAGCTACTCACGTTTTTTCAAGGAAAAGATTACTCAACGGAGACAGACTTTCAAAGCGTCGGTCTTCATCACACAAGTTGATGTTTACAATTGGGGGGTCTGGAAGAAGTTTCAATTTTAATTTAGTTCTATTCGACAATATCACTTTCGCAAAGCAAATAAAGCGGTGTTTTAAATTTAAATGTAATACACATTGCAATTATTTGACCACTGTGGCCAATCATTGTCTTAATATCCCAATCTTAATGGCATAATTCTGAATTATCAATAACTCCTAGATAATCTTTTGTCTGCATCCTTAAAGCGCCGAACTTTCTGGATCCGCTAGCAGGTAAACAAAACAGAGGAAATTCAACGCGTGTGATTTACGTGTCAATCTTGTTCTGTCTTAGATTCGAAATTTTTCCAGGAGTACTCAACAAAAAAAACATTATTTTCACGAAAAAAGGAGACACTGCTCTATTTCGTGACCACGAGAAATTGATAATCAGAAATTACTTTAATTGCCTCAAGAAAAAACTATAAGTTTGGTGATAAAAAATGGCCCTTGGGCGATGAAAAACTTGACTGCGGAAAGCCTCTTCAGTGAAGAGAGCTTTTTGTTTTTCTTATTCTAGAGACACGATGGACTGCACAAACTACGTATATTACAGTTGACATCGGCTTTTCTTTTGTCGGAAAGAAAAGAAATATCAAAATTAAATAAAGTTTGATGAGATAGCCGCCGAGGCAAAGGTGTGGCTAGCCTCAAAATATTGACTAGTTACCAAATTTCTTCAACTGGTAAAAAAAAAGTTTAAATATGCGTTTACTGCGCGCCTTTACCATAAATGTCAAAAGTCTAATTCGTCTCTATGTAAACTCTTTCAAAAAAGCTCTTCCGACGAAATAATACATATTTTAGCAAGGTCATCTAGATTGCTTTCATAGAATTAAATTTTTAAGTTTTCCTTTTGTTCTTGGGATTAATACTGTAGGATTGCTTTTAACACGCAAATCTTCTTCTTAAGAACACGAAATACTTCTTCTTTCCTATCATGAGCTTTATTCAAGATGCACTGAATCACAAAAAAAAAAAAAGAATTTAACCAAAGGCAATAACCAAAACGTTTTAATTTACAAGCGAACTGCTGTTGAATTCCTGACAATGAGAACGCATACAGTTAATTCACGAGTCGAATGCTTGTACGAAGAATTCTGTGACCTCAAAAGCGTGAGGTAACTTGTCGAAAATGACAGTGGAAAAAGAAAAAAAAGATTTTTTTTCGCTATTTTTTTCGCAAGATTACTCCGGCCATCTACAGAGTGCGTGATTAATTTCGAAAGCCATTCAGTGAGAAATGATATGGCAAGACAGGAAATCGAACGCATCCGGCTGAAAGTTTATTCAACCAACAGCGGCACGAACTTAGCTGAAAATCTTCCATACTTAATGGTACTTGAAAAGGGGGTTCTTGAGGCTTTTAAAATCATTGTGTGCGGATAACAATCACTGAAACCAATTCCATGTAACTTCGTCCCGTGCCACTGATGAACAGTCCCATAGATCCTTTCGCTCCGAGCAAAAAAAAGGGACGCATGGGGGCCGATGGGAATGAGGAAAAGTGCGCCGGAAGGATAGGGGAACAAAACAGGTTATGGACTGAAGCGTCGCCATTTAATTTAAGTATTGGTTTTTTATCTTCTGACGACCTAATATCTATGTCTTGCTTGCAGCTGAATTCTTATTGGTGTAATAGTCTTTGTAATACGCAGCAATCTATTGGTTGGATGGGGATGTTTCATATTTTTATGGAACTGCAAACATACGCTCAAACGAAACAAAATTAAGAAAAAAGCCTGACAGCACAATTTAGTGAGCGGAGCCCATGCAATAAATTGGGATATCAAGGAACGGGTTTTTGACTCAAATCATTGCCATCATAACGACGCTACCTCACAACGTCGGAAACTAGTTCAGTGATACACACCTAATTACAGTGCTGTAACGCTGTCATCGAAAAGTGCAAAAACGAAAAGGAAAATTGAAACTAAATTTAAAAAAGTGAGAATATAGCGTAGGCATATAACGTATTAATATATATAAATATATTTCTTTAATCTTTGGAAATTTTTGAAATTTCTGAAAAGCATCTAATACTGTCTAGAAGTTTGAAATAATTCTTCGGTGGAAAGTCTGTGGAACTTGGGCGGCTGCCGTCAAATTGCCAGAAGGTAGCTTCATATGCTAATTAATTCCTATTTGGCGTCTTCCCTTTTTGCTTTCACCATCACAACGTTATTACAAGTGGGTGTAGACAGATGCTCTACGATAAAATTAACCTTGCATGTAAAAATTGAGGAGTTGGAAAGGCCCTTAGCACTTCAGTACAAAGTTAAGATATCTGTTGGTAGCACCAACCTGATCACAGAGCTACTAAGTGACAAATTGGTAGTCATGCACTACCTGCAATTTAGATTGCGTGGGAGCGATTCCTCTAGCCACCAAACAATAATTGTTTTCCAAGGTGGTCAAATTCTTCAGTAATCCGAGTAAACAAATAAGGGAATAAAGATAGTTTATAGGTTGAAGTTGTGAACACGGAGTGCTCTCGACAAATTTGGAAACATTTGGCCCAAATCAATGGTTATCAAGGACTGGATTTTACGAGCAAGGAGCGAAACAGTTTGCCAATAAACAAAGTATCATTACTGTTGTTTTTTCGTTTGCACTGCCTCTACAGTCGACAGCTGAGTACTTTAGACTGTACATACAAAGAAACTAAAAGCTATTTCAATGAATATCTCAGTTTCGCCTTCAACAGACAGCAGACGATTTAATTCAATTTATTCTTACTTATTCTGTCCAATAAATAAATCTACATGTTATAACCCATTAACTGATTGACTAATTATGAATAAATATTACAATATCTAGTCTACTATAAATACGTGCTCTACTGCCATCTCATGATAAATAAAGTGCTTATTACTTTCACCCGTGCATTTGTTTAAGGTATTTTCATATGTTTAGTGTTCGTTCATTCTCGAACAAATAAAACGTACTTCCGCGTTCTGCAATAAAATAAACAGCTCTCCTCCCTTGATAAACCTTTTCGATTCTTAAAAAAATATAACATTACTGATAAGAAATTTTACAACCTGGAGTTTTTTCTTAAATATAAACAACGATAAATAAAACGCTGTTGCCTTTGTTTCAATTTCCAAGACAGATCCCCGTTACCTATTAAATAAATTCAAATAGCGGGTTCCTAGTTATCGAAATCTTGTTTTGAATTCATGACTACACCACTGATAGCCTGATAGCCTCAGAGCAGGCTCTCATCACCCGCCCTTCTGTGGGAGCGTATCACACTAATTTCACTTCGCCCGCAACTAAGTGTGAAGCCTAGAGGAACACAAGCCAGTGAGAGTTCTACAAGTAGTCTAGCACTGCTAATGAGCCGTGCCAGACCCCTGACAGGCCTCTACCCGACTCGTCTCCAATCTTCTCGCGGGCGGAAAAAATCGCGCTGCAGCGCTGGTAATGAGAGCCTGCTCGCAAGCTACATCACCTATAGTTAACCAAATTTTCTATAAAAATGTCAATTACATCGCTACTTATGATCGATCAGTCACGCAGTCTCACATTCCTCATAGTTTTTGATCGTTAATTAAAGCCAGTTTTTTAGCTCAGCTAAAAAAACAAGGCCGCCTTGCGTGACACACTAATTTCACTTCTCGTGAAGATGTGGCTAGGTTACGAAATTGTATAACTGATTAACTCACATCTCGCTACCAATACGAAAGCGTAACAGGTTAATGCAAGAACTATGGAAATTTGGCCAAGACGTGCAACGGCACAACAAATTAAGCATACAGTTACACTAAGATGACTTGACCTTCTAACCTGGCGTGACAGAGAGCCATAGGATAACATTCCCTACCAATACACAGCCACTAAGAATGAGGTTCTCGACTAATCTGACTGAGAGAGTAAATTTGCCTCCACGTCGTGCCAGACACAAAATGACCATATTGAAAATATCACTACCTATGTTGTCATGGTTTGGTATACCGTGCTCTGTTGATGAATTCTCTGTTTCTAACGAAAGTCTGAGATTCAACCAGCTACTGAAGTCACAAACCCCTTTTTCGGAGTCCGAGGGAAATACGCGCGATATCCACCGGTATATTACACATCCCAAGTTTCATCGGAGGAGTCGGTAAAGTCGTGAGCTGGACCACTGCTATGTTTCTCCTAAAGTGAAATGTGTACATACATTATGAACATCATTCAGTTTTGCCTGTTTAGGAAACCACCTTTAAAGGAAGACCGCAAAAGCGGGGCAAGCGGGAGAGGGAAGGAACGATTAGCCCTATCCCCTGTCGGTCCTCTTAAAAATCCCACCGACTCTTTCCCGCCCACTCATTCATTCGTCCCCATTGACTGAGAGACTGACACAGTTGAAATAAAACACATTTAAATTGATGCTAGCACAATCGCAACGATTTAAACTGCCTGTTCTTCAAGAAAACACAAGAAACATTACGCTAAAAAAAGAAAAATCGGAATTACCGCTTTATTATCGGAAGTCAGCGCAGAGGCTCGTTGACAATCTTTGTGCCACGAATCGATTAATTCCCAAAACCTCTTCTGGTTTGCGATGTAAGTGGCATTCTGAGGTGTAGAAACAAACAACGAACACTTCAAAAACAAGAGTTTCCTATCTAATCAACCTGTTTCTCTCCTCCTGTGTTTTCATGGATAACAGGTCAGTTTTTCTGATTTTTTAATACGTATAAACCAAAAGATACTACTGATTACTTTCTAGGGAAATGCGTTAAAGCTATTTTTAAAATAACTAACATCCTTTACATGTGATTTGTGTGCGTTGGCTAATTAATTATATCGTGTAAAACGTACCTCTCGCTTTAGAGTTCTCATTTTGGTACTTTGCTGAGCTAAAGTTTCTCTAAGCTACAGAGGTAAAGGCAGAAAAGTTAGCTGAAGTTAGTTTGCGTCGTATATTTTGCTCTTGAGAAAGAAAAAATATTTTTCAACATATAAATGCCTTGTTTTACCAGGATTTCCAGCCCTGAGAAAAGACGTAACAATACACGTGTGAAATTACTATAATTTTTACTTGTGTGTATGATATAAAAGAGAAATTCCATATCTACGCGCGCCCATGCATTATTCTCTATATATCTACCCTGCCTAAAGTGGACTTTGCCGTATTTACGCGGTTCATTATTTGGCGAGAAAACGTGACCTGATCACAGGTTCAAAGGTGAGGATGTTATAAATTGTGAATTTTGAAATCCAGCATTGATTACCATTTCACTAGCCGAGAGATATATTTCAGTCCTAAAATACGCAAGTAACCATAAAAACGCGAAACATACAATTAATCCCAGGATTTGAGAGCGGATTCTCCCTAATTGCTGCCAAGCATTTCCTAGGGGTTAATTTGAGAGAATTTGGTGGCTCATCAATATTACACTCTCTAATTGATGACTTTGTCTACTTATAACACCTTGATATTACATGTTAGTCGCTTCTGTACGTTTAAGACAAATATTTTATCTTGGGTGTGAGAATTTCACTCCAGGCACATCAACAAGAACGAACTATTACCTTTGCATTCTCTTGCTCTAGCTGTAAAAGCCGGGCTGCCATTTCTTGAACATCACCTAAGTTAAAAGAAAAAGATGAAAACATTGATTCGAGTGAAAGATGGCTGGAACAGACATAATTGATTAAAAAAATACGCCCCAATTCATATGAAATGAACACCGCCCAGATGGCCATGGAATTCGGCTTTGCGTGTCACTCGACCACTCATTTTCCCATCGGCCATGAAATAGCAAACGAACCTGGCTGAAGATCACACTGGACCGCTACAGACGTCATCGAGATTTCACTATAAAAGTAATATTACAAAGTTAAAGGAAGCTAGGATTCCTGTCAAATGAAGATAACTAATGAAAAAAGTGATGGGTTCCAACCATATCAACGTATCGAAATTGTTTCAATTGTAGTTGCTTTATTGACCATCAACTATAAGTCATAAGTTTGCTCCACTTGAAAGTTTTCCGACATTTGAATATTGTCTATAGGAATGCAACCGAAAATGTTCCAGGCTCGATGAGTTACTACTATTTGTGATAAGTACAGGACTTCGCTGCGCGCGCTTCAAGTTCCACTATCAATGAACGATTGGAAGGTAGCTAAATACTCAGGATCGAAGAACGCAAGAATTGTTTATTCACACTGTGTGACGATCTCTCCAGAGATATTTTTCAATCCAGTTCCCTCTTTAATACCTTGTTTTTCTTGGTGTTCAATCATTTAGCTTCCATTCATTACAATGGGAGCTTTGAAATAATTCGATTAGGGGATCTGACTTCACAACTTGATAACTTAGTTGACGGTGGCTTCATTACTTACTATTGGTTTGGAGGGGGAGTTGGTGACGGGCCATGTCTGGGAATATACTCAGCTTCACGAAGTTCCTGTAAAAGTAAAATAAGTGATTAATTGGACCAATAACTCTTTATCGCCTCACTGAACGCTTATCATTTAAGCGTCGTAAAATATAAAACAAGGTGGTGCCTATGGCCAATCAGAGCACAGGAAAAAATCACATGGGGCCATTGAGAACCTACAGTGAAGGAAAAATGAGCAACAATGGAGGGGTTTGTTCAGATCTAAATTTGAATGGTTGAGAAAGGGGTGTGCGTTTTCTTGAGCAACAACAGAGCGAAATGAGGGAAAACTAATACCTTACTCATTTGAAACAACAAAGACTCAACCCACCGATGATTTAACAACTACTCCGAAAAAAATACTAATGTATCAGTACAACTGAATTGGAATTTCTAACAAATGGTGGTGCACATTTAACATCCATACATTTTTCAGCCAGCCTGGGACACTGCTCTCAGAATTGGACAAACTACGTTCATTACTGGATGCGTTAGCCTGGGACGGGCTCCTGCTGGAGTTGTGCGAGCTGCTTGAACCAATGGAAATGTACTCCGCCTGATCAAGCTCCTAAGGAGGGAGGGAAGGGTCAGAGTTATCTACATCAAAATGGCGCGGTTACTGAGCCCGTAAAGTCTTAGCAAAGCACTACAAGGGAAACAGGAAGAAAGTTCCAAACAACTAATTAGGAAGTGAGTTGAGTTTTAAAAGTTCCAAAAATTCCGAGCCGGGTATGTGAAACTGTGTAACGTGATCTAGCAGAGGATTTCAAGCAAGAGAAGATTAAAAAGACACGTCGCAGAAGAGGTATTGAAAATACTTTCATCTCTTAACGATAGCTTAAAAAAACTGGGCCCAAAAATGTTATAGATCTTCATAATCCGCAGCATTGTTCTTCATTATTAATCTTTTTTTTTCCAGAGATGACCAAAATGGCACATCTCATTACAATATCGATCCATTTTCCAGTAAAAAAAGTGTCACGAACAAAAGAATTATCTGTAGGACACATTGTTCAATGTAACACCACAATCTAAGAGTCACAATGATACGAGATGTTTGGCAGACAGTGCAGAGGATGAAGCTTTACATCTTGAGAGTGGAAATTTTAACTTTTGGTTTAGGCTTCTCACTCCTTGTGTTTGCTTTTGTGCCAGTGTTAATGTGTTTGCTTTACTTATCCGTTGTTCACATAGCACAAATTTTACTTCGAAATGAAATCACTCGTGGCAGAAAGACTACAGGCGTTTCTTAAGAGGGTAACAATAAATGAAAACTTACATCCTGGAGCCACGCTGGTGGTACACTGCTCTCTCCCAGACTCCTGAGGCCGGAGCCGGGCCCAGGGTCCCGAGGCGAGCGGCCCACACCGGAGTCCTTAGTTTCGCTAAAGTGGACATTCGGAAGGGCGGGGCCACTGTCATGATCGATGTCCAATCTCATCTGCTCTGAAAAGACCGAATCTCCGCCGTTATCACCCGCTGTCGAAGGTACATAAAAATTTGTCGCCTCAGGAAGTGATGGCTTATCTTTTCTTAGGTGTGTTCATTAATCTTTGAGTCTATCCTAAAAGACCTCCGATCGAGAAAAAATAACGAAAAATAATCTATACTTAAATGGATTTCATTTCTCAATTTTGCAGTTTTTGTTGGTTTTCAAACTACAAGCCAATCAAAAAACAGGTTGTGACATGTTTGATACGCATGTCATAAGGATTTATTGCTCTCCGTCTCCCACCCCCCCCTGAGAAATAGCAAGTGCACTCACATGACTGTGACTCCAGAGATCGTCCTTGGGACCCTCCACGTTTGACAGTCCGCGAGCTGAGGACACGTTCTGTGGAAATAAGAATGAAGAAGTCAAAAATTTGCACGAAAATGTGGTCCACTCTTTCACATTTGTAATTCAGTTCACAGATGAGAGAGGTAATTTCCATGTTCAGAAATTCACTTAAACAAAAACACATACCATAACCCTGTATACCATTCACTTCTTTCGCTACACGTAAGTTAGTCTCATTTTTCACAAACGATTCTCTTCATCTTTGCTCTGTTTGAGAATGCGTTGCGTGAGGAACCCATGCTAAACGTCTCTCCCCAGTCCTCGTAAACTTCTTCACACTTCACCTAAAATATCCGCTGGGAGACCGCACATCAACACCAAAATATGACTCTATTACTGGGCCGAAGTCTGCACAAAGATTTCTTTGAAGGGGGGAATAAATGGAGCAAGTAAAAACTGGCCATTCCTATTATAATAAAACTGTTTTCAAAAGTATGTCATGAATTGTTTCATATTTACCAGCCACGATAAGAGAATTCCAGTGTCTACACGCCACGCAAGACATCACGTGTAAGGCACCAAAAATAGGCCTGGGGACAGCTGTGCACGGGATTCCACCCTTTGCCCGTGCGAGGCTGTCAGTCAATACACCAAGTCGACCATTGTCGCCCCTACCCCACGAGTAGATCTGATTATCTGAGAAAAAAGGGGAGCATGTTAAAAAAAAACTAGCCATACAGTCAGTTCTCATCTGACGGACAACTCCTGCCAAATCTCCAGACGAGATTATACATATTTGACGAAAAAACTCTTTTATTTCTGACATCTGGACACCTTCCTCGGTCCTAAAAGCATGATGCTATTGTTTCGGACGCTAGTCTTCATCTTTGGATATCAAAGCAGAATTGCTTGATTTGATTTGCGCTCTTTCAGCCACTAATCAAAATTGAAGTGCGACGATGTTACAGATTTCCACGCTATATCTGAGGTGGTCTAGATCACTGTGTCCGCCAAACATCTAAAAAACTTCAATTTTTTTTCCTGGACCATCGCCCTGGTTGAACTTTCCCCTAACGGTATGTTCGTGCTCTCCGTTGTTACGGACTTTCGCTATTGCAGACACCATCGGTGTCTCCAGACACATCATTGGACTGTGCTTTAAACAGAACAGTACGAGTAAATATCCATAGACTCAGACAATATGAGCCTGTGTAAATCGCTTACCTGCGGTAGCAACAACGGTGAAGTCATCTCCACATGCAGCATGTACAATCTTTTTACCGACCATTTCTCCACCGATGATAGAGGGCCCCGCCCGGGGTTTGAAATCCCCCACCCCCAACTGCCCGAACCTATTGGACCCCACTGTTATCAGCCGGCCGTAGGCTGTGAACAAGTCAAAAAGAAAAAAGGTTAACGGAAAGCTAACCTTGAAATTAAAGTGACTTCGTTGTACTCGAGTTCAATCTCGCAACTTGCGAGAAAATATAGAATCAACCCTAAGGACAATAATACGGAAATTTGTCTGGCCCATTTGATTGGTTGTCTCGCCGTTTAAATTTACGTGCAAAAGTAAAAAGCAATCAGAAGCTACTCTTCAAAAGTTAATAAACTTCAGCCTGCTCGCTTTCTCTCTCGAAACTCCTAAGGAGGCTGAACCCTGATGAAGCAACTTCACAGAAATGTTCTAGCGCCACTGATTAGCTGTTTCTCCGTCTACAATTTACGCGCTTAAGTTACAACCAATAAAAGGCAGCATACGAAGCAATATAAATGTAGAACTCGAAACTCTACCAAGAGTGCTTGCAGGTCATTTCAGATCATTCTTCTAACGAGAAAACAACCAAAATTTAGACATAGACACTTTGAGCTATCGGCCGCGACACATTTTTACTAAACTTCGCCTTCCGTGGCCGACAAGCTTACCGTCTATAACAGCTGAATGTGATCTCCCGGCTGAAACAGTGGTTATGCTGTACCTGAAAAAGTAATAATAAAAATAAACAAAAAAACAAACAAACAAAGAAAAAAACATCATTAAAGGCGGTGTCAGTCAACGTAATCTTAATACCACTAAATTCAACGGTTGCCTGGCAACTTCTTATCGTTAAGTCTTGTACAGAAGCAAATGGGCCCACACAGTCATAGCTTTTCCCAACGACAACTAAGATTAAATCTATTTCCCTTAGCTGGGATACTAATCCATTGCAGATCACCTCCCTCAGCATTGCGCCTTTGAAATACGAAAAAATGAAGGAGAAAGAGCAAACTAGTATTTTTAAGAAGGTACTCACTTGTTAAGAGGCATAACAGGTTTAGGAAGAGTGACGTATGGTAAGTGACCTGTGGTTGACTGAAAATGAAACAAGCACGTCACCGATTAGATGACGTAGAGGTACAACAAACGGCTTTTGAATGTTTGATCACCGCACAATTCAACAGAAAAAAAAGGGCAATTCAAAACAGAACAACTTCAATAGCTAATCGCAAAACTTGTACTCCATAAAATCAGAATCACTTGTTTATAAATATCTTAATAAGATGCTAAATTTTCTGCTTCAAGACTTGCACTGAGAATGGTAGAAGAAAGTCAGAGAATTTTCATACTTATGTTATTCCCTCTTTTGCAAAATTAATCCCGTAGATAATTTGAATTTTCCACAGAGGCAAGCGAACTAGAGTTCTTTGTGCAAAAGAGTCACATTTAGCAGTAAAACGCATGCACCTTTGTCTGTCTTTTCCTGAGTGACTGTGGTGTATCAAGTCCTAATTGATTATCTTCATTGTTACCAAAACCCAACAGTCGTCCAGTTGAGGTCAGCAAGAACGTAAAATCTGAGCCGCAGCACACTGACGTAACCTTACACTGCAGTGGTACAGCCACCTGGCACAAAATACATTAAGAGTACGATTAATTTGAATTGTGACGAGTAAGGGATTTCAATTCTTCCCGTAATTTGCGAGCATAGAGTTCTATGGAAGCCTATTCATCGTCATAACAAAATAAATAAATTTTAACAAATCAGTGCAGTTTACCTTTTGTGGGGCAGCACAATCGTCTTCATTTCCAAGACCCAAACGACCTTGAAAGGAAAAAAAACAGCTGAATTAGAAAACTGCTACGACCTGACTGCATGCAAAGATTACAAAAATCAAAGTGCTCTGTGAGCAAACTCGTGAATTGACACATGATTTTTTGGATTATGTTTAATGTTAGCTGGTTTAGGGAATTGTGTGGTTGATTGTCATATCTAGAGTACGAGCAGTAGTTCAGTGTTCGTAGCAAAGAAACAAAGTAACGTTGGGATAAGAAGGAATTACAACTGAAATGATCATGCTATCACATTTGACAAGGGTGGACGATGTCATGTGTTTTAAACGTCTATCATTTTTGTTTCTGGTTCAAAAGAAAAGGTTGGAAGTAAATGTGGGTAAAAAGTGAAATTCACTGTCTATCATTATAAATATTAGAAAACCAAGGCAATACTGTCTTAGTGAAAACATTAACGATTCCCTCTTTATCAAATGAGACAAACGGAAACGAGTTTTGAGTGATATAACTAAGCCAAAACTGCCACCGTCAGTTTGGATCTCCGCCTGGGTAGATTTTAGTCACGTGCTAGGCAACGTATAATCAAGAACAAGATAGAATTTCATTTCAGGCCTATTTATCAATTTTGTGGTGTATAACTTTCGCATTCTAGTACGTAGTATTTATTTTGAATCTTCAAATTGTCTTGAAACTTAAAATAAAATTGTTCTTTAAAAATTCACTGAAAATCGGTAGCTAAAATTGTTTGTTTAGGTGTTATTTGATTTTCGTGATAACTTGTAATTTCGTCAGTCGCCGGCATCTTCTGTTACTTCACACAGGAAAAACACACGATACGAAACGTAATGATCGATTTTGTCCTCAATCTCACGCCATAACAGAAAAAGCTTTTGAACATCTGTAAACTCTGAGCGCTTCGCAGGAAGTGATATTTTCAATGAATCTTCGAATTGTTTTCAAGTTCAAGGAATGTAAATTACAATTTTATGAAAAGCGAAGGTTGTTCTGTTATTTAAGTGTGAATCCTTGTTGAAACTAAAACGAAAAAAAAAAAAACTCTTTTAAGATTATCATTGGCTTCTTTTTCACCCCACCACTATTCTTAGCAACAAAGGTCGCCATTTCGTTTGTTTATTGCTCGCCAAAAACTATCAAATGCACTCAAAAGCCTAAAATCGAAAAAAAGTTTACAGGAATCGACCAATCGAGCGAGCGAGCGAGCGAGTGCCATTCTTCACATCATATCTATAACTCGCTCTTGCGCATGCGCGCAACTTACGGGTTAAAAAACGGAGTAGACGACTGCAAAGCTATGCTCCCACTTATATCAACAACGAGTACGTGAGGCTGTATAGCATTGTTTCCTAGCGGAAACTCAAGAATGCAAAACGTTGTCCTTTTTTGCTTAAGTTCAATTTCAGAGATAGGTAAACTTACCGTATTCGCCGCACCCCCACGAATAAACTTCTTTCGAAACTGCAACAAGGAAAAGGTTAAAACGACGTTTAACACGATCAACAAGTATACTTAAGTGGGGCAAATTAAGCGTACTTTTATTCGCTTCATTTGCCCTTGCATGGGTTTGGTTTAAATTCATCGGGTTTTCTGTCAAGAAGTGGTTGAAACCAAACTGGATACAAACCAACACAAATGGCGGATTCGGTTCATGTATTTTACCCGTGCAGGACACGGCTTACAAAATTTCACCATGAGCTCTGATTGGATCGCCGCGCCCTATCAACATGTTGTGATTGGCAAAATGAGGTCATATCAGTTTCAGGGCCAGTATTAACAACTAGAATGCGATGCAAACTAACCCGTAACAGCTACAACATGACACTCGCCACACGCTATTTGTAGCACAGGATTATCAACAAAGAATTCCACTTTGTAAGGCGTTACGACTTCTTCGTCCAACTCGTTATTACAACCAATGCAGCCCCAGTAGTCAGACCCAAATGTGTACAATGCACCTTCCTCTGGTGAAAAATAAATGGATATCTGTATCAGAATTCTCCCCAACAGCTTTCATACACCTCCTACATATTGGTTTATGAGAATTCGATTTTAGGTCAAGAATTACATTAAAACGATTTAACGTTAAGAGCCAAAGAGGATTGCCCTGAGGTTGATAGAGTTGCTGGGGCAGAGAGACACCGCTGACGTGAGAAGAAAGTAGAGGAGGGCCAAGATGTTTAGGGATGAAGGAGATTGAGACAGAGTACCAATTTACCCCATGTTCCCGCTGGGTTAGCTAATCAGAAAACTGGATCCGCTTCATCTCACCTGTTCCTGGCCAAACAATAAAATTTGTTATCGGAAAACTCTCGTGGAAACACGTCGTAATGGATCTATGGCGACCTTTGATGAACTTACACAAGAGTGCTGCTACAAGACATACAACTGTACCTGTTACGCATGCAGTGAATTCATCTCCACAGCCCACTTGTTTGATAGAAATTCCGTGTAAAGCTTCAACTGGTTTGGGAATGCGATAAGAGGCGGTATCTCCATGCCCTAATTGCCCCACCATCTGCTTACCGCCATGAGCATTCTTAAACAGAGAGATATTATCAAGGTGAAATTAATCCAGGATTACGTTGGTATTGCTTTACAAGGCTCTGTGATTGGTCAAGAAAACTCCAACCACCCTCAACAAATCAGATGCAAGTCTACATCCAATGGACACTCATGTTTCGGGTAGTTTCCTGGTTTATGCTTTCATATTCCATTGGCTAAAAGTGATATTTTCGTGTTCTGATCGGCTTTGACCGACTACTTACAAGGCGATTCTGGTTTCTCGACGAACCTTCCAAAATAACACCTTGAGCGACTTAGTTCTTCAGTTTCAGAGGGTGTAGGTTTCCAAAGAAATTGTAGACAATTTGGTTTTAACAACAGTATTTATAAATTGGCCATCGGAAAAATTCTCTAAAGCTGGCGTTTTGAGCACTGACAATTCGTCATTCGTTCTAACAAAGGGCTAACGCTCGTAACATCAGCTTTAGAAACTCCTTACGGCGGCCAGTTTTCATCATCAATTCAGCTGATGAAACCAAAGGAACTTCAGTTTGTTTGGGGGCAAAAAGTACTTTCGATAAAGATGCTAACACGTGTGTCCCATTCCAATATTGACACAAAAAAATCACTGATCTGGGTAACAAACAGGCGACGGTTAGAAGAGGTTACTAATTAAAAAAAAAAAGGTATTTTGAATTTGAAGAAAATTTCATACTTACAGCCCATGTAAATAATTCATTTTCAACAGTGACAACAGCAAAATGAGACTGACCAACAGCAAGCTGAAATTGAATGAAAATATCTCTGATTGCAGACTTAACAGAAAAGTCAAACTGGATAACAGCTGTGAAAATCACTCAAAATTAGTACCCTGCAGCTCTGGCCGGGAGAGCTGAACACGTCATAAATTTTTTGATCGTTTAACATTATCCAAATGGTTAACAGTAACATCTTTGACACCATGTCAGCATGTCATGTCGTGCCAAGGGTAGTAGATGAGTGGGAGACTGGGGAGACCTAGGTGCTGAGAGTGAAGCGTCTGGGAAAAGAATGAAATAGCAGACAATCGCGATCACAGGAGTGAGAACGTTCGCCTCTCGATATTGTGGCGCTTCCTTATTCCCAGGGTTTATTCTGGAAATGGGTGCCCTAAAAGGTGTTTGAACGTATTTTCGATGTATATTCAGTGAGAAAACGAAGAGGAGAAAAGAAAATTAGACAGTGAGGCGATATAGCTGCTCTCGTATCAGTTTTGATGTCATTTAAATTCTTAAGTGTGCATGCACTTTGTTTTAAAAGCAAAATATTTCTTTATAATGATTCTTGTACGAAGGCGCAATTTTTTCGCCCTATTTGACCTTGAGACGTATATTGCTAGTTTTTCGCTTCAATTCTTCACTGCATTGCGGAATCCCTGTGTCCTAGAACAAACCTTCTATTCTTCATCCTGGAAACACAAGTGGGCCAAATTAATGTCCCATATGCAGGTCTCTCCTTCTATCCACAAAGAACGAAACACCAAAAATGTTTCAGTTGGAACAGGTGGCCTCGTTGAATGTACCACTGCTAAACTCCATGGAAATTTATTCTAACGTTTGTACTGACAATGATCTTGGCCTACCAGGGCATAACCTGACATGAGTAAAAGAAAATGAACAGAAGGTAAATTCACCTGCAGGGCAGAATGACCTCCCTGGAACATGTCAACTTTGTGAGGAGTTTGTTTACCACCACCCCAGTAGAATACCTGCAACCAAAAATAAGAGAAATACATATATTGTTTGATGCTCATCCTTACCCTAACCAATAACATATTATCTAAAAGTATATCCTTGCAATATCATAATTTATTTTACAACTGGCAGCGCCTTTGGACGATATGAAGCGAATCCTGTGCTCTGATTGGCTACCTGAGCGGGAAACATGAGCCCAACTTGCCCGCTCGGAATTGCCCGCTTAGATCCCGCGCAAAAATTGAAAACAAAAACAGAGAATTGACGTGAACTCGTCTCAGTCCATAAAAACACAAAAAGAACAAAAAGGAACTCGGCCAATATCAAACCATCGTTACCTCACGCTTGGTCAATAACGCATATATCCTCTGCAATAATGGACATGCGACGGATCTGATAACGTTTAAAGTTTATTCACAAGGACGAGAAATGCATTACTCATTGTTGAAGTGATCAGGCACGTTGCATGAAAGTGAGATTCTGATGCAAATACACTACATAAGGGGCTAATCGCTTCATCAAGTTTCTTACCTCGCTCGTTTTGGCTGTAATCACAGGAACAACTTCAGTTGATCCACTGACTAGCCTGAAAAAGTAGAGGTAGAACAAAATACCCTTTCAGTTTCGAGGACTTGTGCATGAGATCGACGAGTCTTGAGAACTACATCGCAAGTTGAGTGTCGGCTGTAACTAGCAGAGTTAAATATTATTTTAATGTAACGACTTTGTGAAATGGTCTTCCACTGGAGTTAAAATATTGCTGGTGTAGAGGAAAATTAAAAATATAAGAATACACATACTGTACCTGGCCCGCCTGGTTGAAGAATTTAGTTCCCAAACTTTTTTTTCCATCTCTCTTTGAGCACAGGAAGAAGAGGAAGATGAAAAGGCAAAAAAAAAGAGAATTATAAGATTGCTTTTCCTGTAACTGACTTTTAAATGATCCAATATTCTGTTCTGCTTTGATTTCAGTGCACCTCAAAACCTTCTTGGCAAGCAAAAATAAAAAAAAAGCTACTTGAATAAACATTGATTGAAAAAAATTATTGCTGTCACTCTTGGGTCATATTTCTTCAGTGTTAATAATGGCTCTGGCTATCCTTCTGTTAATATTTCCATAACTTTTTTGCATAACTTTTAGGAACCCATTTAACATAACTATGTAATTAATGATTACCAGTCATTACATGTACCTACGTTCCATTTCTTACACAAACTGATTTGGAGATCTTTGAAAGGAATGGGTGAGTCACACATACCTTCCCAAATTGCTCAACAAAGGCATAGCAAGAACTCCATTGATTGATGGCCGGTCTTCAGGATTCTAGTGTCAAATTAAAGTACATGTAATTGTTTCAGAAATACAATGTGGTCAGATTTCAAAGATGTAGAGTTTAGCTGAAGGCCTCTAGACTAAAAACCAATGTGCATGAAATTTCTTTCCTCCTGACCTGCGACAACAGGACTTTTACCAGGCTGTTCATGTCTTGAGTATACTGTGGATCAATATCGTCATATTTCCCTTTCACTATTTCAGATACTAATCTAAGAGGATTCTAAGAGAGAAGAACATTGTTAGTGTTTTTACAAGGAAACACAAAGAACCCCTTTAATTTTCTAGATCATCATTATTTTAGCAGTAGGTATAAGACTTGGTGTAGGCTTTGCAATTTGTTACCCAATCATCTGAGAAACAGCTTCAATTTTAATCCCTTCACTTATTGTTCAAAGTAGGTACAAATTGATATGCAAAATAATGTATATAATTTTGTTTGATTAAATTATTCCTAAATAAAACGGGCACTCTTAATATTCAGGTTGTATGGGATTTGAACCCATGACCTCTGTGATATTGGTGCAGAGCTCCAGCAACCAAGGTAACAAACCATCTGGGAGTTGGTCTTTTTGTTTGTTTGTAATAAACCCATGAAGTGATGATTGAATTACTGTCAATATAAGGATAGCATGTTGCTGAATTACAGTTTCATTACTGGGAAGATTGTTCTCATGCTCATTTATTAATCCACATGAATTTTTTTTAAGGTTTCATTTTCACAGTTGCTCATTAAATTATAAGTAATGCTCATCATTGCGAGGACCTCATCTTAATTTACATGTAGTAATTCTACACTTCAAGTCTAACTCATAATGAATATTTTTTCAAGCTTTATTTTCATTACAGCTTATAAGTAGTGTTCTTTTGTTCTTTACTGTGAAGATCACTCTAACTTGTCCTCAATTGTTATTATTATTACCAACATTATTGTTACATTATTATTTCTAATCATTATCATTGTAATTATTATTATTATTATTATTATTATTATTATAATTATTACTTACAGTTGCATCAAACACTTTTTTTAAGGTGAGCATCTCATATAGGACACACCCCAGAGCCCACATGTCACTCTTTTGGTTGTACCTTTAAGTGAAAGTCAAATTCAATCAACAATGGCCCTTAACAGGAATGAACTAAATATAAGAAATAAATCAAACCCAAGAACAAGTACTTACTTTTGTCCCTGGACAATCTCTGGTGACATATAATATGGTGTTCCAACAACCTAAAAACCATCACAGACTATGAATTGCTTTGAAATGGAAAAAAAAAATGAAAAAAAAATGAAAAAAAAACTTTTAAGATAAATCTAATATTTTGATGTACATAGCATCTTAATTCTTGCAACTTTTTTGTTGCTCAGTTCAACCCCAATTTCTGCTCTTTGAACTGAATGATGAATTTATGAGAAATTGTTGAGATCAATTAAGACAAAATACAATCATGTACCTAGTTTATTTAATAATTATCAGTCTGTAGTAATTTAAAAGCTTACATGTACGTAAGAATAAAAAGTTGCTTGACAGTTTGATTGCTTGATTCGTGTAAAGGCCAAGGTGACTACACTGATATATAATTATATAGTACCTCAACCTTTCTTATAGATCAGAAAAAAATAAACTCTGAGACACTTTTCTTACAGATTCTGCCATGTATTCTTTGGAGCTTTTTAATACAGTTGCTATGCCAAAGTCTCCTAGTTTCACCAGTCCAGATTTGGTCAGGAAGATGTTTAAGGTCTTGATATCTCTAACAAGAAAAACAAACACAGTGTTTCATTATCATGCCTTAAAACTTAACAATTATCATGACCTGCTCTGCCCCTGAATTGTCTGCTTTCTTGAAAACTTTAGACAAAAATCTCAGTTTTAGGGCCAAATGGGATGGCTTCAGCTTCAAGTGTATGGCCTAGTGAGATGCAGGTTGAAAGAAGAGAGAAGAAAACCAAAAAGTGATGGTCATTTGATAAAACTGACCATCACTTTTCGTCACCTATCAATAATGTGGGGTGGGGCAGAGGAGTATTTGGCTCTTAGTAATGATGCTCCCTCTGTTTTTCATAACATCTGGCCAAATATTTTCTCTTCTGTCCCTTTTATTCAGTTTGCAAGGACATTATAATATCTACTGTGTTTGCTTAGAAAAAAAAATGACCCAGTATTTCTCTTCATTCCCCTCCATTCACTCAGTAAGATGAACGTGATAAATGTATCTATTAGCTTTGAGAAAAGTACTCAACATCAAAAAGTATTGAATGAAAAGACTCAATTACCTATGAACAACACCACATTCATGAATATGACTCATTCCAGAACAAATTTGAAAGAAATACCAGATCACAATCTGAAATGAAAAACGAAATTAAAGTTTTCACCATTGAAAATAGATCTGTGATTTATTTCATCACTACCACAAGTACAGTACCTGTACCATTAGTTAGGGTAGCAATATCAACTAAAAAAACACACAAAATTTAACTGGCCAATAGGACATTGAGAATTGTATGAGTACCTCCTCAGCAAATAATTCCTTTTGACCATATATCTTGTCATTCAGAGTTCCACCATTGCAATATTCCATCTCAATGAGCAGTGATGTACCATCAATGTAATGATTAAAATATGTCACAATATTAGTGTGATTTAGTAAGGAGAGAATTTCCACTTCTTTTTCTGCATCCACTCTCTCCTTGTCAGTTGCTCGACTCAAGTTCACTTCCTTTACAACAACAAGCACATTGTCCTAAATAGGAAATCACATAACAAAACAACTAATCACAAACAGTAGTAAACAACATTAAATTTATCAATCAAAAACAAAATCTGTTTGAACTATTAAAAGCAGACTGATTATTTCTCAAAATAGTTGCTAATATTGAGATGAAATCAATGGCAGGATTATGACTGACAGGTGGGACTCACAGGGAAAGAGGTAGTAGAGAATGACATGCAGACTTGTTAAGCCCCAAAGAAGGCTTGATACATTGGAAAAAGACATAACTTTAAAAAGACAACTGATTGGCTGTAACACAACAGGAAAAACAGAAACTTATCGGTTCTGCCAGTGTCACATTGTAAGGACCCTTGACTCTACCAGCCTATTGACAGTTAACCATGTAGGCCTGTTAAACCCCAAAGAAGGCTTAGTACATTGGAAGAAGACCTAACTTTAAAAACACAACTGATTCGCTGTAACACAGTAGCAAAACAGAAACTTTTAGGATCTGCTGGCCAGTGGGCCAACAGTTGGCTGCCAGTCCATAGGCAGTCCATCGACTGTAGGCTGATGTATTGACCAATGCATCTGCCAACATGTTGTTTGGATTGGATTTGTTACCTTATCTCAAAATACTGTTATCAAACACTTCAGTACAAATCAAGTGCCCACTATTTAGTGCTAATTGCGTGTCATCCAATTACAATATTTCAACAATTGCTCCCTTATCAAAGTTAATAGGCATCCATCTTTTTTTTGTGTGTGTCACGTGTTGTAATATAAACCTTTGATTCCAAAGGTGAAAAAATGTCATTTTAAACTTGAATAAACAATACAAGATCCTACATGATTGTCAGCTTATTCAGGAGCAAAGAGGAGCTGGTTTTAAAAATCTCCACAACTTGATGTGTTGATAAATGAGACACGCTCTGCCCAACAAGTAAGAATAACAAGTCAAAGAATTTGAAGTATTTCTCAAGTAGTGACCTCTGCAGATCCACTCATTATAAGCATGCAGTGCAATCCTTTGAGTATTAACTTGTCTTGTCTTATTATTTCCCTGGATATCAAATGACAGTAATCTAAATCCAGACAGGATTAGTTATCCTAAACAGCTTATGATAAAACCAAACATTTCAAGTGCAGCTTTCAAAAAATAAACCTCTCACATTTCTTTGATGAGTAACATTATATCTGAAACTCACCAACACTGCATTATCATAAGCTGATTATCACTATTATAACCACTTGCTTACACTTCTACTGATTCCTGAATAACTATTTCTATAGCTCGCTGCATGATGCTCTGAAGATTAAATTTATTTCTTTTAATCAGATTTAAATAAAGTGCCAGATTAAGGCAAGCTTATATTTTCAAAGGTCACTTGAGTACACTTCCACATTTGAACTTAACAAAATGCTGAAAATTACACCCTTACTAACGTGGGGACAATGAGACAACTTGATCTCTTTGACTCAGAGTAAAATATTGTACACTGCTAAATAAGCTACCAAAATTGTGTGAAACTTATTTATTGAATGATCTTGAAATCGTCTCTGGTCTTGGAAAAAATAAACTGCAAATTAAGCTGTAAATTTTTCTCTTTTTAAACGTTTAGTAAGCATTTTAGCCTCTTGATAGATAGGTTTGGTAAATTATATCCCTCTGAGTATTGAAAAAATGTACACATAAATAGAGAAATTATGTTATAAAAGCGGAAAATTTAGCTACCAATGCGGAATTTTAGCCACTTTAATAACTTAAGCTTGATTAAAAACACAAATTTATTCAGAGCTTTCAACATGTGGCAACTTGATACAAGTATGCGCTCAAACTACCATCATTTTTTTTATGTCAAAAACATTAGTTTGCCAAAGCCATTTTAATCAATTAAGATGCAGACTTTATCATGAAGAAGTAACTTCTCCTATAATCAAATACAATTGCAATTCGTTCAAAGTCAACAAAAGCGATTTCCATCTTTTTCAATCATTTCGGCAGGTGGTCTCTCTAAGAATCAAATAAATTTGCCACGAACAGAAAAATATTTGATATCCAGCATCTTAAAAAATATTTCAACACTTTTCTGCTGTAAAGACCGCTGGAGAGAGATAAAATTTGCAAAATGGATAGAGTTTGCACACTTTGCCTAGATCGATGCAGACTAGCTTGTGGTGGCAAAACGCA
The DNA here is from genome assembly GCF_964200805.1 of Pocillopora damicornis. Classification (NCBI taxonomy): domain Eukaryota; kingdom Metazoa; phylum Cnidaria; class Anthozoa; order Scleractinia; family Pocilloporidae; genus Pocillopora; species Pocillopora damicornis. Next base: position 9,292,374 of record NC_142676.1, read on the forward strand.
GACTGACTTCCCATTTTCCTACCTCTGTTTTGCGATACAAAACTGCCTCGCCGAATGCCCCACGTCCCAAGGTTCGTACCCTTGTGTATGGTTCTTCCGATGCTCTGCCATCAGTGAACGATTCATCCGCCATCATCAAGACGGAGGGAAACAATCACACTAAACAGCGAGATTTAGATGTCACTTGCATCGATCAAGGACATCGTATTCCACGCGATTTCTCGCGCGCGTACTCGTTCTTCGAAATATTGCCTACCGAGACGCATTCAGCCTCGGAATGAATGGATAATGTCTTAATATATAATGCAAAAAAATGAAGCCCTACTACAGAAAAAAAGCGATCATTATTTCCTCGTGAGGAAACTAGAAACCATGTTTATGCGAGCGCAGCGACAAAGTATAAACCAGCTGATGGAGACGCCTATGTAAATGTATTTATCAGCGGACTTCATTTGGAAGGACACTATATTTTCATTACACAAAAGTTTGTTGAAAGCGTGCCCGCCGCAAGATGGCGGCTGAACGGGAAGTGGCGCTGCTAATGATAAAAGCTATCGAGGCGGCTCTGAATCCGTTAACTACACAACAGGAAAGAAAAGAGGCTTATGAGGTAGTGTTTTTATATCACAAATTTACTTTTAGGAGAGCGAAAGTAATAATCTGGAGCAGAGAAAACAAGTTTGCTTTCGTTTCGTTCTTGTAGTGTTAGCTTTCTGGTTCGGTCATGCCTACCATTTTCACGTGGAGTACCAATGATTTTTCATCCATAACACCTCGTATATTGATATCTTTATAAAACAATTGGAAAAGGAAGCAACATCTTCATTTATGGAATTGAGTAAACCAATTCGATCGGAATTAAATGTCACAAACATATTGCATTTCAATGAGACCCCAGCTGTTGGAGGCTAACTGTTTAATTTTTATCTCTCCCCAAATCAAACCTTTAAACCCTCAAACCTCCTAACTCAAAAACACAATCCACCACCTAAATATTTCCATCAATCAACACAATTCCATGACCCCAATCTCATATTTGCCAGAGGTTTTCAAATTGTTTCCTACAAAGACCAAATGACATCAATAAAAAAAGGAATAAACAAAAAATAATAATAATAATAATAAATAAATGATAAACACCCTTTTTGCATGTGGCAACTCCAAGCACAAACCAAAAAAATGGAAAATTCCTAAGGGAGTGACATGGGCCCCTATTTTTTTCTTCTGGAAACTCCCATGGAAAGCAGGAGTGACACCAGCAGAAATATGTGTTTAAACATATAAGGGCCCTCGCTAGTGTCTGCTTCATAAGTGTAGGGTACTGTTTATTTGATAAAGTTTCATTTTAGTGGGAAAAAAATAGAAAGAAAAAAAAGATCCAAGGATTTGCATGTTTCATTCTGTTTGTTTATATGTGAAACTTATCCTTTGTTTGTTTGTTTTGTTTTCATCATTCAGTTTATTGAGCAGTTCAAGGCCAGCTCACCACTGTGTGTTTCTGTTGGCAAGCTATTGTTTGATCGTCAAAATTCTGCTATGGTGCGACATACTGGTCTTCAACTTTTGGAACATGCAGTCAAGTAAAGCTAATTCTTAATATTACTTTAGAGTCAATATTTCTCTTGTACTTATGGTTATAAGAAATCCCCTACCTTCTCTAAGATCAAGTCATTTAGATAATGACCAGTAAGAGGTATACTTATAAAAGTAAAAAGGTTCAGAACATTGCAATTAAGCCAAAGAATTCCTTTTAGTGGCTGAAATATTCTCCTGATGCAAAATGAGCTGCCTGCTCTCTAATACATCTAAGAGCTTAGAATGCTGGTTGAGGTTAGGAATGTGGTTTTGTACTTCAGGCACCAATGCATCTGACAAGTTGGGATTTTGGGAATTTGGAGGGGGGAAGTGGGGGAAGGGGGGGAAGGGGGAGAAAGGGGGGGGAAAGATGGAATGAACAGGGTGGGAGACAAGTTGAACCTGTGCAGTTATCTGTTTTATTGTCATATTTTTTTAAAGTTATTTTTGGGATCTAGTTCTAGCAACCATTGCAAAGACAGGAAGGTGCGCATCTGAATATATTCATATAGATATTTGCGCCGAATAAGTATTTATTAAATAAAATAAATAAAGGTTCCTCAGGGATGATTCTCACATTTGTTGTTTGTTTGTTTTTTTGTCTTAATGACAGATTCAATTGGAATTCAATGAGTGAAGATGAACAAGCAAGATTGAAAGGGATCTCACTTCACTTACTTGCACAGGTACATTGAAAAACAATATCTGCTATTATTGTCCACTCAGGGGTGGTAACTGTACCCTCAAGTTTGTATTAGAGCACAAACAGATTTTCCTATTGAATTAGGAGGTAACTTCTCTCTTTTCTTGAGTCCTATGGCTTGCACAATTGCAAAAAATTTCAAAAACTACTTTGCCCATAAATGATGAAATGCACTTGCTTTCATTTGCTTTTTTATACTTATCATGTGAAGGTTTAAAGCTTTAATAATTAACACCAAACTTACCTTTGAGAGTTAAAAGATTTGAAATTAAAGATTTCAAACGAGAGTGAGGGTTCCCCTTGCCCCACCTTAGGTCATTGTAGAAAAAAAAATTTTCGTTTTTTAAATTTCAAGTAACAATTTTTCTCTTTCTCTCCCCCCTTTGTAGTCTTTTTGTATTCATGAGTGGTGCATGTGGCTTCACAAATTAACCAATCACATAGAAGAACTCTAACCTTGACTTTTGAAAACTGACATGGACATTTTTTTCATGAACTTTTGTTGTTATTTTGGCTGAGTTTTAATTAGTTGTTTTTGAGTTTTTGTTAGTGCAGCCCCTTTGTTTGGAATTTAAGAAGTTTCGGAGTTTTTATTTTAGACAAATGTTGTGGTTCATTTAACAAATTTAATACATTTAATATATTTCTTCAGAGTTTGGACTCTAGCCTCTTTTTTTATAAATTAATTTTTGTACAGTCATTAAGAAGTAATTAGAAAGTGCTGAGGAGAAACTAACTTTGATGTGGTTAAGTGGAATTATACATGTATATTTATATCTCAAACCAAGCTTGGATATAATTCAGATGCAAAAGTAAATTTTATTGTCCAAAGATTTCCATTGTCTCTTGTTCAATTTGTGTGTTTTGTACCAGGGAAGTGGCTCCCTGCCAGATGAACCATTCCACATCAAGGAAGCATTAGCAAGGCTGGTGGTGGAGATAACCAAAAGGGAGTGGCCACAGAAATGGGGATCACTGCTTCCAGACCTCAATGACATCTGTACAATGGGGGTGAGGCATAAGCTTGATTTCACTCTTTTGATATTGTGATGAGATACTGTAAAGGGGAAGTGTCAGTATTTCATTGTGTTGTGGTAGCTCCGAACTTCTGAAGTTTCTTCACATCCAAAGGACACAGAGAGAATTTGCCAAAATTCTCTTAAGAATCTAAAATCATGACATTGGACAGAATGGTCTGGAGTGGCTGGTTGGCCAGCTGTATGTTCCTTATCAGATCACCATCAGCTGACTAGCTTTCACTTTTCTGACCTTCAGAATGTGCAAACAGAAATGGTGCTGATGGTTCTTCTGCGACTTGCAGAAGATGTAATGTCAATGGATAGCAATCTGCATGCCAATAGAAAGAAACAGATTACACAAGAATTACACTCTCACATGGATGGCTTGTTCACTTTCTTCATTGACACACTGCAGCAAAATACTGCAAGGTTTAGGAGTCTAAAGGTGAGCCCCATATCTTTGAACTAGTTTTGTAACTGACAGCTATAGCTGTATGTAACTTGTAGCAGAAAGGAGCAAAATTCTGAATACCCCCCTCCCCAACCCTGCTTCTGGTTGAGACAGAGTCTATCAAGTTAAAATAGTGGGGGAAAAATGCACATGCAATTCATTTTGATGGTATACAAATGCTTATTTACTGCACTGCATAATATTGTAATACCTTGGTGGAAAATACCAGGGTGTATTTCAAAGCCTGTGTTTGCTTCTGTGTTGAATAGTCAAGGATTTTCGAACAGAATAAATGCACACTGTTTTTTTTTAAAGCAGGGAAGTGTGTTTAGAAGAAAAATGATGACTCCCTTTTTGGCCCTCAGTGATTTTGTACAAGCTCCTGCTTCTCTCTGTGATAAAGCTCTCCTTCTGAAAGTTTTGAAAGGAGCCTCAGCATCATTAGAATGATTACAGTATAGGATTAGTTTTGAATAAAAATAATAATAATTCGGTTTACACTCTGGCTTGTAATAATAATCAATGATTTTATTTTGATGCGCATGTTTCTTTTCACAGAGCCAGGTTGAAAGTGGGGACACCAGCTGCAAGGCTCAGGTTAGAAGTTTTTTTGTATACAGTGTTTAGTCATTTGTGGATGAAAGCAGCAAATAATGAGCCCTTAATAATTCTAATGCCTAAATTTCTCTTTTCAAATCAGGTATATGTATTAAAGATAATGGAAATAATGCTTTACATGATACATTACAGGCTTCTATTCTGCCAGTGAGTGGCTGCAAGTAGAGGATAGAGGGAGAGTGAAATTGTTTGGTACTTTTCTTTTTCCCTGCTTTTCTGGGGCCTACTAATGATTAGGTGCCTTTAGTACTGCAGTGTTTCCCTTTTTTAGGGGGCCTCTGATAAGAATTACCACCTATAGTACCAGCACTACTTATTACCATCTAAAATTGCTTGAAATCATTGAAAATTCAAGAGGTAAAGGGATTGTTCAGATGTTTTGGTAATATCTTTACCTGTGGTGCTTAAAACTAGGGGAGAACACCACTACTGAAAAAGGTTAATTGATTCAAACCTTCATTCACATTTGAAATTTCTCTTCTTTAAGGCGGCAGTGCACCAGAGACTTGCTGAGCAGACCCTCCTGACATTAGCTGGATTTGTAGACTGGGTGAAGTTCGGAACATTGTACATAAAGAATTGTATCATACTACAGATGTTGTGTTTACTACTGGAGGAAGACTCACTGAAAATACCAAGTTGTGAATGTCTTTTGATTATTGTCAGTAGAAAGGTAATTACTATAATAGTATTGGTTTATTTAATATTGTGTACTTTATTTGATGGTTTGACATAAAATATGCACTGATATTTTGCAAGTTATGTTGTATTTTCCAGAGCCCTAAGGGGCAAGGAAAATACGAGCAACAATTTATTATTTTCTTTTTTTGCATTTAGATTTTAGTTTGTAAAATACATCCTAGGGCCTTAGTCTGTATATCATATCAATCACATAAGGAGTACACAAAAGAGAAAAACAAAGGAGAGAGGAAAAGTGTTTTAATGTGACCAATAAAAAAAATATATAGTGCTTATAAGTTTGTGTCTTTAAAAGTTGAGCCTAAAAAACAAAAACAAATTCAAAGGAAACAAACAAACAACAAAAAAAAAATGGAAGTTTGGATCTTTCTTTCAATAGTTCTTATAAGTTTTTGTCTTTAAAAGTCAAGCCTAAAAAACAAAAACAAATTCAAAGGAAACAAACAAACAAAAAAAAAAAAAATGGAAGTTTGGATCTTTCAGTGTGGTCATTTTGTTGCTCTGTATTCATGCCCTGTTCAAAAGTTTAATTCCATGGCATATTTTGTGCATTCTGGTGACCTTATTTGATAAAATGACATACGAGTTGAATAATATCAATAATATATAATAAATATAATAAATATTTATATATATAATAAATATATAATAATATAATGATATATATAATATATATAATAATATATATAATATAATATAATATAATATATAATAAATATTATTATATCAATAATAATTAGTGTAATTATTACACTTGTCCAATTATGAGGCAAGGAATAAGCAATAACAGTCATTCTTTATATAACCTTAAGTTATTACATCAATTACATTTGCTTCGTGCTTTTGAAAGTATCATGCCAGAGAGCAATTTTCTGTTTGTTGAAAGTTCTGTTTAATTTGCTTTTCTAGGGTAAAAACGAACAAAGGATTCCAATGTTGAAGTTGTTTAGTGAGGATGCCATGAGTGTCATGTTGTCTGCTGCTCAGTAAGGAGAATTTGTTTCTAATCTTGAAATTTATTTTGACTTTGTGTCTCTCTTGGTAAAATTATCTTGAGTTACTTGGGCCCTTAACAATACTTCACCTTGTCATTATGTCTGGGTTTTTTTTGTAGTACAAACATGGGTGTGAAGGTTAAGTCTGTGCTCAAGCCAAGTGAGGGTACAGTGTATGTTTATGGGATGCTAGTCCATTGAATGCAAGTTTACTTCCAGCATTCCATCAGGCTTCCATGACAATTCACCAGGACCCATTTATACTCCTGGGTGGAGAGAGAGAGAGGCACTGTGAAAATAAAGTGTTTTGCCCAAGAACATAACACATTGGCCTGCCAGGTCTTGAACGTAGACCCCTTGCCCCATAGTCCAGTGCACTAACCATTAGGAAGATGGTAGATTTTGAGCTTGATGAAGATGAGGAGAAAGGTGTTTTTTGGTCTCATCACAAGTGAGGACAAATTAAAAAATCTGAGCAAATCCCATGAGGATTCTAATGCTGACTCTATTGACACAGATGATGCTTCTGGCATTGCTGATCTCAGCAGTAAGCAGCCTATAGTCTCTGTGGCTCAGTGGTACTCAGGAGTGATGAATCTGAATGTTTGTTGTTCGTTTCCTTGTTGGTACTCAGAATTTTTTTCTTTGTCTCATGCTTACCTTGCCAAAGGGGATATCATGATGTACATGTAATGGATAAGAGAATGAGATTTCTGCTTCTTGATCTTTTGATAATATATGTTCATGCAGGTGTAAATTCCTTAAACAATACTCAGTTTTGCCGACATAAAAATGATTGGAAATTTATTAAATTTTTTAAAAAAATCAAATCTCTATTTTCTCAGAAAATCAATTACCGCAGAATTTGATGAGAGACAGTATCTCTTTCTTAAGAGGCTCTGCCAGGTTCTTGTGACACTTGGAGAGGTGCAGCTCTTCCACCTGTGGGTAAGAGTCAAAATTACTTTTAAAAAGCATCCCTTTTTTGTAAAACTGAGGTCCTTCCTGATCAATATAGGGTTTCAATAAGTTTGTGTGAGAAATATCAAGGATAATAACTTTGGCTCTGTTTGAAGGTAGGCAGGCCGAGTGCACGCTTTCATCAAATGCAACTGCATATTTTTGGATCTTCAAAATTTTGGTAAAATTTGCACCAAACTTGCTACTCTAGTGATTCTTTCATGTCCAGAGATGAGATGCTGAACTTGAGTCAATAAGCACATCTTGCAAAAATCTTCAGAATGAAGGTTACATACTTTTGATTGATTCTATGAGTGGTTGTTCCCTGGTCATTGCCTTGTAGTGATGCTTTACACTTAGCAGCTGTAAATTTTTTTCTCTCTCTTTTTTTTTAGAATAGTGACAAGCCCAAGGAGAAACCTCCAAACTTCAGGCAGTATTTGGAAGCGATGATTGCATTTTCAAAACATGAAAGCCTAGTACGTTGATTTGCTAATAGTTTTAGATATAATTATTAATATTATAACTTGAAAATGTGCTGCTACTTTCTTTTTAAGGAGATTAAGTATGCAGGACTGGCCCACGCAGTCTTTTGACCCTTTCACCCCCAAGATCTCATCAGGAATTCTCCTTACTGTCTGCTATACAATTCTTATGATGTTAATATGGAGAACTTGGTATTGGATCAACTAATGATCCCCTAATTGATGTTATTCTTTATTCCCATCACTTGTCTGCTCCATATTGTATTGAAACTGTGAGAAGAAATTCTGTCTTGGTCACTTATGGAGTTAACCCTTAACTCCCATGAGTGACCGAGACAGAATTTCTCCTTAAAATATTGATACAGTAGCAGCCAGATAAGTGATGAGAATAAAGAAAAATATCAATTTGGGGAGAATTAGTTGATCCCAAACTAAATCCTCTAGACAAACATTATAAGAATTGTATTGTTGACCATAGGGAGAATTACAAATTTGATACGGGAGTTTAAGGGTTAAAGAGTTAAGAGCAGGTTGATGTGATAAAGGAACAGAATACAAGGAAAATCATTAACAATATTGGAATCTGTACTCAACTATTCCTGGTTGTTCAGATGTAAAGTTTGAGTGTGGTGGAGAAGGGCAAAGTTTGACCAGGGTTACAGTATTTCCTCAGCTGTAGTTAAAAATTTTTTTAAGAAGACTTAAACTTTGAAATAACCCCTTCTTTTACAACATTAGTTGGGGATGTGTTTGCTTTTTGCGGGTGTGATCCCTGTCTGAAGTAGTTGTTTTGTTGATGTATTTTTTGTCATTATGAGAAAATAACTTTCCTCTTATGTAAATTGGTTCTCTCCACCTATGTAGTGTATGAAGGGTTTCTTGTACATGTATATTTTGTCCAAAGTAGTTTATGATGGACTAACATCCTCTTCATGGGAATAAGTAACACTCTTCTTGGCTGCCACATTATGCTGGGAAAACTGGGAGAAGCCCCGGCAATGTTGGGAGCTAGGCTCCTGTGCTGACTTTTGCAGTGTCTGGGGAAATGCCTCAAACCTCATGTGCACAATGGAGGCACTGAACCTTTTTTTAAATATAAACTGCATACCCATGTTAAAATGTGGGAATCCGTGTTCATTTGATTAAAACCATTGACCTTGTTCTTTACAGACCTTGCCGCACTTAGCAAATGGCCTCTGGCTCACACTATTAAGAAGTCCTGTGATTTCTATGGACACAACATTCCAAGCAGTTTTCCCATCGCTATTGGATATTGCCAAAGCTAAGCTTTTTAAGGTGAACAATTTGCTTGTAATATAATGATTAGGTATTGCATTTGTTGGTTTTATTTGAGCTGGTGTTCATACATTATTTTTACAAGCAGGTTAACACTTTATCATCTGTTTCATAATTCCCGTACTGCAATTTTTAACAGTTACTCCTGAATTATCATCTATAAGGGATAAATCCTACTGTCAATGCACCTTTTACTTTCCTCCACAAGTTCAAACATTACCTAGTAATGCAGTTATGTGATTGGGCAGACATTGACCCCTGAGCTGAAGGCTGTCCTGTCTATTTACGTTGTAAGAGCAAATTCTCTTCTAGATATATTTTCATCTGCATGTCTAAAGTAGTGTGATATTTTATTGTGTTTGCTTCACTGGACTCTGTGATTGTTCTAGAAAACCACCCTAACTTGCAATCAAATAAAAATGGAAAAAAACTAGTCATTTGGAACTTCCAATTTTCCACTCTTCATACCCTTTTCTTGTTTGGAGTTCTCATTGATTGACTGTCTGTACCACTCTAGTTTTGGTTAAGAGACTCTCAGACTCTATCAAAAATCACACTATTAAAATTAAATGATGTACAAAGAAGTGTTCAGTAACAAGGAAAGTTGCCCATCAGATTTTGGGAATATGGGTCAACAAACAAATTTCATGAAAATAAATTAAGAGTACTTTTACTGAACAAGTCTCATAAATGACATTTTAAGGTTGGTCACCCTGAAGAGGAAGACTCACCAGGGAGTGTTTTTAACAGAGAAGATTTCAACAGTGAGAGAGAATTTACGTCTGTGAATGGCCGTAAGTATTTACTGTTATCCTTTCAGTAGTTGAATTAAAAATGAATGTTGGCTTGACAGAATTAAAAAAATATAAAATTGAGAATAATTTTAATTTAACCAACATTTTCCAAACTTTCATTTGTCTGCAACTTTCGGCTCCACTGAGCAAGAAATGAATATATGATTGGAAGGGATTCTGAGAAACTTCTTTGCAAACGAAAACCTAAGTTAGCTTTTATGATTTGGCTTTAAAGCCTAATGAAAGGAAAACAGATGCTCAGAATTTAAAAACTGCTGCCATTTCGCAGTGGAAGTGTTCACATGACAACGTAGCACACGTGAGCAAGGGTATCCTGTCGTTTCGTACCCACAGTCGTTTCGTATCCAAATTCAGTCGATTCGCACCCAGTTCGAGTACCCATGGGCACTGGTTTTGCCTCTGTCTCTATTTACAGTGTATACGTTTAAGCCCGTTTATGATGCTTACTGTTCCATGCTGCCATGTCATGTTTCAGAGGTGAGGGGAGAGGTCATGGACATCATACGTCACTTAACAATGCTGCACCCTGTGGCTACTTTCCTTTACGGAGCTGACTGGTTATTACAGAGGGTGACACAAACCCCAGCACCTGATGTCAAAAGTATGGTTCAATCCTATTTTTGGATAAAACTTTCATCAGTTATTACATTCCAACCTCCTCAGCACGTGAGCGAGACCTCATTACAAGCGCTTCGGCGTGAGTGGTTCTTCGCCCAGAATTATGAAATTATGACATTATGAGGCCCTGAGCTTTGGGAACCGACGAGATATCTTCAAGGAAATCCAGCGCTATTAGACTCTTTGCAAACCATTCGAACTCGTCTCAAATATTTTTTGGGCGTGAAACGCGGGTCGTGCAGCGCTGAGAACAGACCAAACCTCTCCTGGATGACCACAAGCTATTATCCCAAATTAGCTCTCGGTGAAGTGGTTTGCTTGCACAGTATTTAAAGCAGAAGCTAACATACGATTTCAAATGAAAATGAAATTCTGGCCAAGCGAATATCTTTGACATTAGGTGACTCTAAATTCAAAATAAATGATCAGGGCAAGAGACTTTCTTTTCAACTCACATGCCCCGTCGAACAACTGCAACACGTATTTTACTTGCCCGGATCACATGCTTACTTGTCCGGAAAACCTGGGTAAGAAGTGGAATCCACTTGAAAATTGATGCTAGCACATATAACATACACAAAATGAAATTTAGTCGACTCTCTGTAAGCGGTACTTATTTTTTTAGGCCGAAAAGGTGTCAAATATTAAAAAAGGATTTACTGCATGTCCAAAGTTGGGTAATAAAAAAATGTTTGCTTTTTTGGCAGTGCGATCGGACGAGTGAAATTATTTCTTGTCCGAGTGGAAAATTTATTCATCCCAGACGTTTGGACGGCCTAAGTTTCCAGCTCTGATGATGTTTGTTTCTTGTTTGTTTGTTTGTGTGCGTATTTCATTGCTGCTGTTGTTTTTTTTTAGTCAGTGCACAAGAAACAGAGAAGATGATACAAGAATGGGATGGACTTACTCGTTACTTGGATGCAGTGATGTCAAGATTCTTTAAAGTAGACAATTATGAGGTTAGGTGAAAACAACTTTAAAAAGTTCCAAGCTTTAAATAACCGGCAGCACTACGACTTGGAAATACACAGTGTGTATACTGTGTGTATTCCAGAAAAATTGACGGAGAATTAATATAATAATTAAATTCGTCTTGTTACGAGCGCGGGACAAAGAATTCTGGGTCCGCGTCCCGATGCTCTACCACTGAGTCTCAGAGACTCTATGGCGAGCGCGGCCCATTGCAAAGTTCATATGACACGCATCCTGCGTACTGTTAGGATCAGCCATGTCGATAGCGTCATTTTTTTGTAAATAGAATAAGAGAGATAGTAAGTTTTGAGTTCAGTGAAGATATGGAGAAATATTTTTATCGTCTTGTCTTGAGCGTGGGACAAAGAGTCCCCATGAGGAATCGAACCTCAGACCTTAAAATACAATAAAATGAAGTAACCTTCGCCTTCATATAAGCTCTAAAGCATATAACACTGTGTGTAATTTTTTTCTCCAGGAGATCATTCACAGCCAGGTGACGTTCCGTGGGACGTCTGTGACATTTGTTGAATTGGTCAGAGAATGCATCCAGGCTACTTTGAATGTTGACTCAAAGGTAAGAATAAATTAAGTTATACTAAGAGGCTAGATAGGCTTAAAGTCAACTTATAATATGACGTCACATTTAAGGTTTCGGGCCCAGTTCTTAACTGATAACTGTTAAGAAAACGTACTGCACTATGCACCGGACAGCAACGCTATCCACTGGATAGCGTTATCTACCCTTTGAACAACCGCGGACTGAGTTTTTGTGTTCATTTTCATCAGGTTCCTGACATTTTGTCAAGTGTGACAGATGCTATTCAAGCTCTTTATCCATTCCTGAAATACAGCAAAGACTTGTTGATGGAAGTGCTTAAAAAGGTGACCTAAAGCAGAGTTACATTCAGCCGCCATCAGTTGGGATAAAGATGCATTTTTTTAATCCCTGACAGGCTTAAATTAAACGAGATTAAAAGGTTTTATCAACCGGGTTAATGATATACACGAGCCACCGTAACGAATTTTCTATAAATGACGTTTTGAATGTTAGTCCTACGTCAGAGCAGATCATACATACAGAAGTCAGCAACTTAAATCCTGTAGCTAAAAAAACAGATTTCTTTGAACGTAAATACATTTAAGTTGATAAACGAATGTTCAATCGTTTTTCTTGTAATTTAGAGCCTCTGTCAGTTGTAGAGTCAAGTTGCCAATCGATCAATTCTTTTTACAACGTGCTGTAGTTGTTGAGATAACAAAGCCTGAAAAATTCATGCCTGAATCGGATGAAAATCCGTAACATTACTAGAGCAGCATTGGAATATAGGACATTTAAAAGTTCTTAAACTTTGTTCTTTTAGATGTTTCAAGTTGTACTGTTCAACACAACAGGTGAACCCAAGGTACTTGTGTTTATTTTGTTTCAATGTTGTTCTTGATTTTTAGAATTTTTCAATGAAGTTGACTGTTATTTTTCATAGTGCTTTTTTCCTTTTGTTTTTGTTTTTTTTGCGTTATCAGAATCTGAGAGAAAGGAAAGTAACACTTGAACTTGTCTGAAAAATTTTAAACAAGTGAAAATTTGAACCGACCTCCTTGCTGATTTACTTGACAGCATGACTGGTAATGCCTGAGAAGCATTCTGTGCTCAAGCAAGATGGCAATTTTATTGCTTGTGCACGTAGAAATTTAAGTGTTGCTCACCCTCCTTGCTGTGATTCCAGGGTCCTTGGAGTCCTGATGTTCTTCATGCTCGCCGTCACGCTTGTGGCGCAATAATAAAGATTTGTAAAGAATTCGGGGAGCTGCTGGTGGTGAGGAATTAATTTTATTGTTAAAGTAAGAGTGCGCACTGCTGTCTGTCCGGCGGAAACTTTGTCAGTACTAGTAAATTAGCTTAGCAAGCTGAGAAACAACATTTTTCCGTGAACGAATTTATTTATAGCTTAGTAAGCTCTGGATGTATTTAATGTCTTCCAGCCAGTATTTGATGCCCTTAAAGAGCATATACAGTCGTTGTTTGTTGGTGAGCTGGTTCCCGTGAAAGACAGATGCACTTTAACAGAAGCATTGGTTATTGCCAGGTATTGATGCCTTTCAATGTTGCTATACAAGAAACCCGACATTTCAAAGGAATGCAACAAGTTTCCCCAAATCCTCGAATTTGTGCTCAGGCGTTAAAGTAGTGTATGACTACATAAAACCGACCTGAAGTTATCGTAATGGCTCAGTTCGTACCCACTCGAATTTTTTTTTTCAATAAAATTGTTTAAGGTTTCAATGTGCTTCGAGTGAAACCGTTACGTTAAGCTTAAGTATCAGCTTTTGTAATTTCCTTCAGGCCAGAATCTCTGCTGCTCTTTACATGTACGCGACAAGTGTTGGCCTGGCGAACATGTGTGTCTTTGTTGTATTTTTCGTGTAGTCGTTGTTTTTTTTTCTGGTCTCGATGTTTTAGCAATAAACTGGGAAACTGTCAGTGTTTCATCTGCATTAAATATAATTTGTTCCTTCAACTAAAGTATAAGCTTTGATAATTTCCTCCGGGTTTCTCTTTGCTTGTAGCTGATAAGTATTTCCTCTCTCTTTTTCGGTTCTTGATTTTTAGCAATAAGCTAAGCAAAGAAAAGCAAAATGAATTCCTCGTTCAGCTGTTAACTCCCGTCAGAGAAATGTGGCTGGGTGAAAAAATACAAGGGTGAGTAGCAAATTATTGTAGAGCGAGTTCTGATTTATCGTCCGATGTTTTGCTTTGCTTCGCTCCGTGATTGGTCCAGGAAACAAGCACCAGCCTCTCAACCAATCAGATTCAAAACTAAAACCGATCACCGCATAGTTACTCAAGTTTTTCTGCCCGTAAAATTTGTTAACATAAGTGATTATAAGTTCTAGTTCAGTGGCTTGGCTCTGTGATCGGTCTAGGAAACATGCACTAGCCTCTCAACCAACCAGATGCAAAACTAAAACCAATCACCGCACGGTAACTCGCGTTTTCCCGCCGGTGAAAACTGTTAACTTAAGTGATTATAAGCTCCAGCTCAGTGGCTCCTGGTGACTTTAACCTTTTCTCTAAATATAATGTGCCTTAATATAATCTTGTTTTCAGATGAATCTTGACTTTCCCAGAGGATTTATGCCATGTTTTTCCTATGTTGAAAAAGTTAGCCGAAACTGTCAAGCTAGTCATTCCGTAGTCGTGGTAGATCATTCTCCATCGTCTGCAATCTTTCTCCCTTGGTTTATTCTAAGCTCAGTAATTTTCTACGTGAAAAAACGGTTCCATTGAGACTGCACTCTACTGATAGACGATACTGTCTGACCCTCGCAAAAAACTCAACATAAATTCTTTAAAATGTACATTTGATGTTATGCCTTTTTTTCTATGTAGGGCCATCTCATCTCCGGAGAATTTTGTTTCATTTATTGGAATGGACCAAGATCCATCAGGCTATTTTCAAAACGGTACGTATCAGTTCAGTTCTCCTTTCATTTTTGTCCATCTGGCAGCTTAATTCAATTTCCAATTTACTTTTTGACCTCCCACAGAGTATAGCGTACATGCTACACGGTAAAAAATACGAAAGTATAAATTTAAAACGAATGCATGGCAGCTTTGCGCGTGCGTCGAGCGTGTGGAATTCTTTCGAAAACTGTACCCGCGGGAACGCACGAAACTCGCGCTAAAATACCCAAACATGTTTCATATTTGTGTTTAAAGATTTTGAATTTGCTGATTTTATGGTTTCGTTTAACTTTCAGATGAGCTAAGGGGAAGAAGATTTCAGGTATTTGATTGCATTCCATGTTTATTTAGATTTGGAATTGTCAGCCAGCACAAATCTTTGTGTTGTGATGGAAGGGCTGCTGTTCTAAGATCACGTTCAGCTATAGAACGAAACTAACTTACCAGCGCACTCACTACAGCCAATCAGGGAAAAGTGATACGTGGCAAGGCACCGATGAGAACTAAAAATAAATTCACATTGCTGACTTCATGCGAAGAAAAAAACACGACCGACGAAGTCTATGCTCCATTAGCAGTGGCTGTTCAGAAAATGAGCCCGCGCTCCTCCTCGAACCTATTTCGTGAGGCTCAAAGGCGGGGTCCGAGAAATAGAGCTTAGACGAAGCTACGATTTGTTTTAGTTGAGAGTGTGGCGAAAGCTTTCTAAACCAATCGTATTAAGTAGTAAAGTAAAACCAAAGCAATCCTGCTTTACTTTCATTCCTCAATTAAAAATTGCGCTCTCTTATAGTTTATGATCTCTATGTTAGTGTTGTTCCTACAAGTCAGTATTTTACACTCTTATTTCTTTTCAGATAATGTATGCTGTGACCACCATTATGGCAGTTGTGCGAAGCTGTGCTATGCTCAATACCAAGGTATTGATATCAAGTTTTTCTTTAGTTACATTTTAAGATACTGTACATATAAAATAACGAACAGAATGCTGACAAGGCAGTCTATCTTTTTCGCTTTATTCTAAAGAGAGAGCCATAAACCTTGAGAGTTCAAATTGCCTGCACTATAGAGCTCCCGAAAAACATCGAACGGTTTATTTGAAAAAAAATCAGATTGGTGACGATCTTTAGGTTCTAGAGGAAGTAAGACTGCACTCCCTCTAGAAAAAAAGAATCCTAGGGTGAAATCCATCCTCATTGGATTAATAGGTGTTGCTTATGGCGTTGTTGTTTTCCGAGAATAACTTCAGCGCATCATTTTACTCTACATTACCACTAGTGGGATATGTTTCTTGGGAACCACACCTTAACTAGCTTTTCAATATTGTAATTTTAGACGTATCCCTCTCTAAGTCTGAAGGCGTCACATTAAGAAGACTCAAAACCACGTTCATTGCGAGTGCTAGTGAAAAAGTCTCCCTTGATTTTCCTTTCATCTCTCCCCAAGACAGATCTAAACAACGAAAAGTGTTTCCAATTCGCAACAATTGCAAATGTTGTCAATTTTTGTTGAAATGTAAACAGTACGAGTTCAACTCTTACCGTTCACCGTATGTCATTCGCCTAAGTATGGTTACATTTAGAAGGAATTGCCAAACTGAAAAAGCTACTTCTTGATGGTGTATATGAAAACTGAATGTCCCTTGCCAGAGCACTCTGTCCTAGTCCTAGTCTTGTTCTTAATACTCAATTTAAAAGAAAATGAAGTCTTCTACAATATAGCTTACATTACTGGGCACACCATCTTCTGTGCATTTCGTAAGTAGGTAGGAAGGAACGCGGTAATTTAATATTAACAACTGAGTTGATAACGTAAATTGGCCTCCGTAATGAGTTTCAAAGCTGACGTTTCCAGCTTCAGCCTTTCGTCCCACGCTCTAACGAAGGCCTTACACTCAAATCGTCAGCTTTGAAACTCTTTCCGGTGGCCAATTTACGTTATCAACTCAGTTGAACTGAGTTGATATACTGTTATATTATTATATATACTGTTATACTCTCACACCGACGTAGCACCACAGGTTTCTTTAGAGACTTACCCCCTGTAAGGGAGGAACTTGGCTAGTTTTATCAGTAGGGAATCAACCTAAATTCACTCAACCACATATATTTCCAAAGTACTCACTGGTCATTGTACGTCTGTTATAAACCGGTTATAACTTGTTTCTGTACAGACGGCGGCGGCCGGTGAGGGGCTGTCCATTGGGTCGATGCCTAATGGAACTCCTTATGTGCACAATCCATGTGCATCTCATGTCATACCGTTACTCGGCAATATAATCCTGCTAGCAAAGTAAGTACAAACGCTGTCTCAGGTACCGTTCACACCACGCTGAATCAATTTAAAGACGGGGTTTTTACTCTTAAGGTGTATCCACATTGGATAACGGTGTTTTCGGTCCTCGCCAAAGTGATCATCAGTGGCAGAAGTGGTTGAACATATCCTTATGCACTGAAAGGAGCTAATTTTATGGACAGAATTACCTTATCGTTTTAAAAGGCTCGGTTTTCAAAATTCTTTTTTGTCCATTCCTAAAACAAAACTGGTCTTTCGTATTGTATTCACTTTTCAGTGCGTTTTAGGGAAGATTTTTTTTCCTCGGGATGGTTTTTACTGATTATTAAGGAAAGTTGTAGATGCATCTCTAAATTTATTCAGCTTAGTGTGGACGGGGCTGCACTCTTTCTTGTTATACTTTCACCAGTGTCTTATAACCAGGTGTCTCATCTGTTTCTGGCGCGATCTCTGTGGAACTATGGGGCTGACAACATTGCGTTATGTTCAGTGGTAGAAAAAATGAAAACAATTCGACAGCAAATGATTCCATAAAAAATCGATTTATGATGAACTTGTATTTGCATTGAAAAAAAAAACTGAGAAGTAGGAAAACAGCAAAACAGAGTTTGTATTTGAAGTTCATGTTGGTAATCGTTAGTCGTGGTTTTAGCGTTAGACTCGAAATGGCAGGAATTTACGATGGTCTGAGTTAATCAAGGACTAATCGGAAAAATCTAGAGCGTTTCTATTTACTTCCCCCTTCCAGATTTGCAGTGATCGATGATCACTCAATATACATGGAAATTTCAGTTTTGATTGTTAAGGACATCGGCGAGTACTCGAGTTCAATACCATTTGCCATTGCTTGTTAGAAGTTTCGTTCAATATCATGAGAATTTGCGGTTCTGAATGGTATAAATTTCATGATAACAAAACAATTTTCAATTAAGTGCCGAAAGTAATGTCGTATTACCCAGGTTTTCCCTCGCTTCGCGATGAGGTTGAGCTTTGAAAAACGCGAGTTTCTTTCTCGACTAATCTTGATCTGTTCCCTAACGTTTCATTCCCTGTCAGCAGTTTGCTTGCTTTTATTTTAATTATTTTTGGCTGGGTGTGATATTTGCCTCTGTTTTAAGCCCAGTTGTTCAAAGGGCAGAAAACGCTATCCTTTGCATAAATCGCTTTCCAGTGGATAAGTGTTAACAAAACGTATTGCGCTCTCCAAAGGATAGAGTATCATCCTGTGAATAGCGTTAGTCACCCTTCGAACAATGGGAGCCTGATTGGGGGTTATAATTTTTCGTATTCTTGGTTCCATGTCACTAAACTGGAGTGGGATCTATGTCGGCAAAATCTGGAAACTCTCTGATCATTAACACCAGTCTTACTTTTAAGACACTCAACTCCCGAATTCACAAGCTCTATAATTTTCCCTTTTAATTTTTTCATATTCCAGTTGTGTAAACAGAATACATAATCCATCAGTCAAAGCCGCCATTTTTCCTGAGTATCTAGCATCTCTTGGCATGCACGACCTCGATACAAGCGCCATATATGGTAAGTATAGATCCGATTTTTTGGCAAACCCCGCAATATTAAACTGCACTGGGGAAATTTATACCATCACCTAATTACTGAGGCAGCCTTTTTTAAGATAATCTTACCGAGACTTATCTCGCCGCGCGATGTTACAGGAAACAAGAACCTTATTGGATATTGGCCTCTTTCGTTTCGCCCCTTTTTATTATTTAAAAAAGAAAAGGTGAGTGAATAAATAAACGAATGGATAAATAACAAAGTGGGCTAATAACTCAATCGAAGGCTTGGTCAGTAATTGTTATCAAGTCATTTGATAATCCCCTCGAGACTGTTCCTATTTTTCTCTGTCCGTTCAGTTCTCCCACAGGGACAGGAAAACAAAGACAAAGGCGGTGCACCCTTCGTTCCAACCCCTATTTCAGTCACAAAGGGCTTCTTATATCATTTAGCTGATTCATGGTGAGTAAAAGATTGTATCATGCGCCAAACGTTTTTTCCCTAAGCCAACTTCTAAGAAATTTAAGAAGAGATTCATTGCTTAAAATTAGGAAATCTACTTTGACTTTCTTTTCATTCGATAACCGAGCTAGATAGAGCCTGTGTACAATCCTTCTGCCTAGAGCGTCTTAGACATTGCTGATCCTCTAAGTATGAAGGACACGTGCCATATATGAACTTTGTCTATGACCCAGTAATGTATCTTCAATTAGCTCTAGGCCAGTGAGTTTTCTATGGCCTAGTGAGTAGAGCATCAAGGCTGGAAATCGAAACTAGCCGTGGTCGAATCCTTGTAGTGTGTAGATTTTTCCCTTACGCTCAAAACTAAATGAGAACTTCTTTTTTTTATTAAATTACTCCCTAACATAAACTCATAACACCGGTTGGACTTCAAGTCTTGAGGCTTGTATTTTACCTTTTTTTAACTTCATATTCCACTTATTACTTCCATTTTGACGCCACTTGCATTTTATTCCAACGATCGTCATTTGAACTTGAAGTCTTATCTCTTGGGTGAGAGTAGTGCTTGAAAGGACTTCTGTCGGTTGCAGTGACTTACGTTTCGACAACCTAAGGGGGAAAATTTTCATCGGGTTAAAGTTACTAATTTTACATACAACGACAAAATTGCTCGCAGTATCGTTCCATACAAAACTGACATTTGCTTTATCTCTATTTCAGTTACCATACTCTCGGGTTTTCTGCGGTCTGTCTTGGCCATGATTTCTATAGTATTTCCGGACTAGCGCAACTCCTGGTTGATAATCTCGTAAAGTCTCTGCAGCATGTTCCGAATTACAGACTGAGATTTGTTGTGCGTATCCTTTCGCAACGATGTTTTCTTCGAGTAGAGCTTTTCATTCAGATAAATAAATGAATAAGTAAATGAATAAATCAACACGTAGGACTTAAACAACACAACTAGTCTTAGATGGGATGAGCTTGAAGAGGGTCTTACGTGCTCTTGATTCAGTGAAGTTTTGAAAAAAAAATATAAAGAGAAACAGAGGGACCCGTAGTTACTTTCCATCCGCAGTCGTAAATCGTTTCATTTGTTTTCTGGTTTTGCCTACAACGGATTCCTGGGCCCGGTAGTTCGAGACCCAGCTTTTATTCAGGATTAAAAGATGTAACTTATTCTGATTTCTCTTCTGTAAAAGCGTTTAGTTTGCACGAGTTTTGTAAGGTTTTGACTTAGTGTATGGCTAAACTGAATCCTGAAATGTAATTAGGAAAACTCTCCGCAAAGGTACGGATTCAAAGAGAAAAAATACCTTAAACATGAGTTAATCTGATTTTAGATATACGAAAGTTCATATATTTGCACTGCGGTGGAGAGATGAAATTAAGAGATCCTTGCAGCTGAGAACACTACTGAAACGAGTAGTTGTAAATAGGACCTGAAAAAAAAAAAAATCAGCCAATTGAGCTAATAAGCCAACTGAACTGAACTACTCGTTTCAGTAGTGTTCTTAGCTGCGAGGATCTCTTAATTTCATCTCTCCACCGCAGTGCAAATATATGAACTTTCATATATCTAAAATCATCATTCAATTGGATGTTTATTTGGGCCTAATTCATTGACCAGCTCCCAGTTGGCTTGTTAGCTCAATTGGTAGAGCGCTGCACCGGTATCGCAGAGGTCATGGGTTCAAATCCCGTACGGGCCTGAATTTTTTTCAGGTCCTATTTACAACTACTCGTTTCAGTAGTGTTCTTAGCTGCGAGGATCTCTTAATTTCATGAGTTAATCTGTTCGTGTTTTTAACATCCCGGCCCAGATAGAGTGGTCTTTGTTCGAACCTAGGTCCCAGTGCCTCTGGTCTTTGAGGAGTTGATGAGTACAGGTTAACTGTTAGGGAAATCATCTGCAGAGGAATTTTTGTACTTTTCAAATAAGTATGAGATATCTGTTTGGAGACCAGCAGGGCAAATACGATTGCCAAGTTGTATGTTCTTTTGATGTAATACCGTTGCATTCCTTAACTCAATTCAGGTAATTTTTTCAAGTTGTTTATCTTGCATTGCCCTCAGTGTGACTATCAGAATGTACTTGTCCCAGTGCTGTCTCCTTTTTTCGGTCATATGCTTCAGGTAAGACCTCTTGGCGAGCTTAAGATATTCTGTTCTCCCAAAGCAAAGCCAATACTTATCAAGTCATAACGCTGAGCAAGGACGTGTGACTAGTGCCATTGCAACTGGGAAAATCAAAAGTGGTGCACGCTAATTGGCTTATTAGGTAGCTCAGAGCCAATTAAAAACATACACGTAAAAACGCGGAAAGTTGAAGTAATGACGATCTTATTAGTTTTTAGCTATCTTCACTGCTGTTTTTCTTTAGTTGTTTCAGCGAGACTCTAGCTTTCGACTGATTTATGGGAATTAAAAAACCAGGATAATTCTCGAAATGTCTTAAATTTGTGTTATTGAACCGTGAGCTTGGAAAGTCGAAGGTGTACTTAATTAGTATCAATATATGTCACTTTCGTTCTCTCCTCAGCACCTTGAGGAACAGTGGCAAATGGTTCGACAACATCAAGCTGAGAGGTGATTTTAAATTGTTGTACGCGTCAAGTTTATACTGTGCGAGACCATTGTAGCTACTAGCTGCTGTGCCTTACACACGTTCCAATGTCGAGGATCGCTTTCGTATGTTCAAACTAGGAAAAAAATAGACAAAAAGCTGATATTTTCTTGGAACGGAAGCGTCGTATGTCAAACGAGTTTCGCTCGGGTTGAAGATCTTGAAAGACTGAAATAGATTTTCCAAGTTGGTCATTCGCTATCATCAGTGATCTTTTGGGTGCTTTTTACACTGGAAAACGAATACTTCAAGGTTTTATTCCGTAAAAAAGAGATTCTCTGCGACTGCGACGAAGCCTCTTCGTTGTAGGGAAGTATTACGAGTTAAAAGGTATTTCTTTTAATATTTAAACTCGCCGATAGGTTCTCTTGTGAGCTGTATTCTGTATTTTTTAACCCACAGCACGGAAGCTGCAGATGAGGAAGTCAACTTGGAATCAAAAGAGATTATAGAAGATCAGCTGGTGTCGATCATTAGCAAGGACTACTTGGATGTCTTCAGTAAGTGCTGATGTGGTCGTTTATTTAACTCACGTGAATTTCAGCTACTTTTAATAAGTTTTCCTTTTCACCGCTTGGCTAGTCAGCTTTTTCCCCAATGCCAACTGCAGAACTGGATTCATGTTTTCCATTTTAGCTCTGGCGTGTATAGTAAACAGGGAAAGCGATGACTCGTCAAGAATGGAGGTCACAGAAGAAGAAGAAATGAAAGGTACCCAGAGTTCAATGTAAATGTTTCGTACAAAGTGCAAGATGTTAAAGGCTCTAAGGTGACCAGTTGTGGGCTGCGAGGTCATGAAGTTGGCACACCGTTTTGATTTTCTTTGTAGGTATAGATCCATACAATGTCAGGATGGGATCGCTGGGATTCATTCTTCTCAGGACAGAGGTAAAAAAGAAAGCTGAGTTTCGTGAGATTAATTAGTTGATGTGTTTTTTTTTGTTTTTTTTTTTGTTTGTTTTTTTACCATTTCTGGTAAATATTCCTGGAAATGAACGCAGAAAAAATGTTACTCGGAGTTCAGTTTAGAAATTCTACAGGAAGTGTAGCTATCTTCATTTGTAAATTTTAAGATTACAGACTAGAGGGCTGTTATAGGAAATAACAAACAAACTATCTAACAAACTAACAAACGAACAAACGAAGCAAACCAAAACAAAAGAAACTAGTAAACTTCTAAATATTCTGTGGTTTTTATGTGAATTTTAGAGTGTCAACATGCAGATGCTGATCACAGTTTTTGCCTGTTTGACCTGGCCGGACTCTGCTGTCTGCCACAAGGCTACACGACTTGCAACGACTTTCCTCAAGGAGGTAAGGCTGCCTTCAGCTCATAACAAGAGTGAATTGTTTAGGAATTGAGAATGGTGATGTCCTTTGTCTGTCCCTTACTTGTTACTCCTGTACAGCCTCAACAGTCGAGAAGAAAAGTAAAGGAAATTAGGGGCTATGCTTTTCGTTTCCTTTAAATTAAATCAGGGTGTAAGTCTGTTATCCTCAAAATTTCGATGGCACTTGGATACAAATATTAATTTTTCAACAGTTTCTTGGACAATTGTATGGTTTCATCATTTTTGTAGGTTATAATGCTAAGCAGTCAGGCGGGTTCACGGATTGCTGATTCTGTAGTCGAACAGCTGTTCTCTCAGGTCTTAAAGGTGGGCATTGTCTGCTTGTTTGGTCGATTTTACAGCGGAAGGAAACTTCAACTCGTTATGTTTCGAAACAGGTTATTGGGCTTCTTTGAGTACGATGATGTTTTTTACTACGCCGTCATTTAGTGCTACTTTCATTGAAGCACTGAGACCACAGAGACAAATTGTTTATAACACATTAAACAAAGTAGAGTAGCAAATTCGCTTTAACGAGATATAAAAGGCATGCGTTTGTCGCCAAACCAAAATTCGCTCGGGCGATATATCATTATAGCGATATATCGCAATGACGTATCCCTGGCTCAGCATTAAATCGTCGAAGCGACATTTCACTGGAGCGATATATTGGTAATGATGTACTGCGCACTTTACATGATATCTTTATAGCGATATATCGCTAGAACAATTTATCGCAGCAGCGATTTATACTTGGAACGAGATTTTTATTCCATTCATTTATTTGTGGATTTATTCTTGATTGTGTGGAGATACAAGGTGAAAGGATAAAGAGCAGTGTTAGGCTGGTTTTGAGGCCTCGAGTGATCCAACTTTTCATACGAAATACGCAGACATCTCGTTCTTTGTCAGCGAACCACCAATTAAATAAGCTAGCAATGAAACCGACCTACGAACGGCAGGAAATTAAGCAGACTAGAACACACTTTCTCCAATACTGTCAAGCCCAGCCACATAGAGTAATAGTTTTGATTAATCTGATTGGCATTTTGTTTCAGGGTCTTCATGTGCATGGCCATGGATCTACAGAAACATATCTGACTTACGTTGGACAGAATATGTATGAACTTCTGGTGAGTTTTCCTGCGCCCAAAACCTGCAAAACAGTCCTTATTTGACAAGGAAGAAACGAAAGAAGGCTGTTAATATATTTTAACAATTGCGTTTCCAAATTCAATCATTTTTAATAGTTAGCTTATCCGGATTATCGTTTACTTGCCGGGGGATATGTGGAAAGGGGTTTTTAAGGGTTCCTTAGGCATCCATCTTGGGACTAGCAATCATGATTTGATATACCTAGGGTAGAGGCGATAGTTCAACACTTGTAAAAGTACGCGTGAGTGGACGTTCCTCCGAGGACTCGAGATGTTTAGATATTGGTACGTCACTACCTCTCATAGTGTAGTTTTATCTGAATTAGCCACACGTTCTTCTTCCCGTGTGCTTTGCGACTAATTGGGGTTTTGCTGGAAAACTTTTATTTATTCCTGAGAACCTCTTTAAGCGCTTTGACTGTGAGCATCAAACTACGAGCGCTTATTCACTAGAATTCCTATTCACATTTTTGAAGGCTTAAAACTAAGATCGTTTTCAAGCGTTGTAACTAACGTTTCTTGTCCCTATTTAAAGAGAAAAGCCGGCTCCCTTTAATGTAATGTTTTTTCGCATTTCAGAGACCCCAGTACTCCTCACTTCAACAGCTTCTCCTTCAAACGAACTGTTCGTTGGAAGATTTACATGTATGTAAAACGTTTTTGGGTTAGTTTGACGAGTACAAAGCTTGCAAGGTTGGATCGCCTTTCGTTAAAGTCTCCTTCTTTGACAGATTGCCGCCTTCTAAAAGTCGTAATGATTAGTTGTGAAATCTTTCAAAAGACAAAATGGACATCAGCGTGTACCTAGGTGCTCGTGAAGGTTAAGTCTAGGTACAGTTTTCTTATTGTTTTTACACCTATTTCGCAGGCAAATTCAAAGGCATGTGAAAAATTATTTTCCTTTCAAGCAGGATTTTCACCTGCTTTTCAATAAGTTCCTCAAGCTTTCTTTCTTTTCTTTCACAGGCTTTTGAAGCTTCTTGTTTGGAAGGAAGAGAAGTTCCCGAGAAGAGAAAGAAAGAGCAGTTTAAAAAAATTGTGTCTGGTATTGTTGGGGTGAGACTTTTAACTGTTTTATCACGTTTGTTTTTCTTTGCAGGCATTTATTTAGAGCATGTTGTGGAACCGTTGCACTTGAATATACTATCCAAAAGCTTTCACTGAAATGGTGCCACACCAAAGAGTTTCATCCCCTAACTCTATGTCCAAATATCTAAATTAAAAGAAATTCCAGTAGCTTACTCAAGTACTGAGGGGCGAGGTGGGATTATGCAAAAGTTTTCATTGAAATGGTGCCACACTTAGGAGGTTCATCCCCAAACTCTATCCCTAGATCTCCAATTAAACCGAATTTTAACAGCAAACTCCAGTAATGAAAGGGTAAGGTCTCGTTTGAATGGTTACATCTTCGGGTGGGTGCATATACCAATTATTTCGTTGATTTCTGTACCAACTTTTTTGAGTCAGTTTTATCGCAAATACGTTGTCATTATAATAATTTTTTCGCTTTGTGTTTTATTCTGTAGAAACACATTGGCGAACTGTTCAAAAACGAAATCAGGATTAAAGATCTTCCACCGATCAAAATAAAACCCAAGCCAGAATCTAAAGGATACGAGGATCCCACAGGACTCGCAGATCTGTTTGATCCTTCCAAGACTTCGGAATCACATTAGCAGAGGTTCACTCGAACTTACAAACCCTCGCCAAAGAAGGAAGGAAACAAAGTAAAAGGCCAGAAAACATAATAAATCGATTGGCGTATTTAACGCCGATTTTCATACGACAAGGCTTAAATTTAGTCAATTTTGCATAGTCCAAGAATTTTAAAGCCCTCTTCAGACCTTTTAAACATGAAATGTCTTTCAATTTCGAAGTATTTATGATGTTGGCCTTTCGTGCCTTCCCAATGATGGAGATAAAGCAAGACTATAAGTTCTTTGAAATATTTTGGTTTTTGCTTGCCTTCATGATTTGCTTCTTTGCTGTTGTGTTCGTTTGATTCAAAGTAGCTGAAAACCTACAAGCATCTCTTTTCTAGCCTTGACCTGTCTTCCATGTTCTCGTTTAGTGGGGTGACCGAACAAGCTGGCGATTGAGTGAATTGTAAGTTTCAGACGGAGTTTTTCCCGCTCTGATTTTTCCACGCCGGCCACAAATCCGAGTAGATAAAAACAGGGATTGAAGAAGATTTCAATTCAAAACAAACTGTTGAATTTAGCGGACCGAACAGTGAAGTTCGGTCCGCCAGATTGACGAATCGTAGCGCACGTACCAATTGAGAGAAACAATATAATGAACAACGGAACTGATTTCCGAAAGAGCCTTCCCAAGGGGAAAAGGTTGGGCTTAGCTGCAGCGACTTGGTCCTATTTTTATTTTATTTGTTATTGTTTTCAATATTCAATGATTCATCTTAAAGGTTCCTATTTAGTTGTGGTCTTTCCATTCCTTTCCTGGAACGCACGTGGTTATGGGCTTGTTTTTTCGGCAGCCTTGGTGAGTTTAAGGAGAGGAAGTGTCCATTAGATATCAGGTGTGGAGAGGCAACAGTTCACTTTGGGTGTGCGATATTTGTCTTAGAGGACAATGCTTTTATTCTGATGGTTTTAAACATGGTTAAAACATTGTTAAATACGAATAGTCTGTATCATCGCATCCTTCATTTTCTTGTTGATCCCAGTCCTGATGGACTCTCCAAAGAAGCCCTTTGAAGCTGTCTCTTTGATATACGTGTAAATGACGCTGTCTCTTTGATATAAGTGTATATGACGGAGATCGCTGATCAAACATTGAATAGGCGAAACTAATCAAATCGTTTTATTACTACAGAGGCTTCCTATAAGCGCTTTTCAATCCTATTTTGAAGCTATTTTTTAAGTGCACTGATATCTGAGCATGCGAAACAGTCAAGGACGTTTTTGCATAAAGGGTAGGGAGGCAGTGAGAGTTACTGCACCAAGATATATCCCATGGCTTTGATGTGCCTACTTCCATTGTCTGAGGAGTATGTTGCTTCGTTTCCGCAAGTGTGATTATCATCCTGATATCCCCCTGTACCAAACCCAATTCTAGAATCACAGTCGCTGCAGTCTTCTTTATCGTCAGCAATGATCCCGATCCTCGCTTTTGACGCTTTTATGTCGCTACACACAGCATTGAACCCTTCTCTTACACAGCTGGTCTGCAAAGAGGCGTTGGAGCCAATTAGCGATTTCCACAACTTGAGACCCAGCGACGTGTTGCGATATTTCCCGTCAGCTATCAGCGAATGTAGCGAGACAGCCGTCTTATTGACTAAAATGAAGTTAGTAAGGTTATCGATCTTCATACCGAGACAGATTTTCTCGAAGGGTGTGTTCCAAAAAGTTGGTAACTTGGTCTCTTGCCTGTCAAAACCAGTCGCACCTCCTGGAAGGTTATAGTCAGACTTGCTTATCCAAAGGCTAGAATTGTAATGGAAAGTAACCTGGGAAAGATATTAGCGAACCACTATCAATTTATCGTATGATAATCAGCACGACATTGGAAATTAGATTGTAGTCCTTTTCCCTTCTAATCTATCGTGCGTCATACCATGTTTTCTATTCTAGAAGGATGCATTTATTTCTGCCCTGCTTTTACTCATAGCTCTTACTCGTTGTCAATCGTGAGATGTTCTATTAAACAATGAGGTACATATAACCTCTCTCACTGTCCACAACAAATGACCATGGCTAAGAATGAGAGGGGAGGCAGTAGCTGACAATTAAAGTGCCTCTCTGGGCGACCATCTCTTTTAAATCAAATTACATTTTCAACCTCTGTAGCTAAACAAAGCTAGTTTATACCTTATTGCCATCAGTTTTCATAACTGGAGTCCATCCTCCATCTCCACAACCAAAATTTCCCATATGACAGAAAATGGAAACCGGTTTTGAATCGAGGTACAGCGTCATCACTCCACTCACGTTCGATCTGTTGATGACACAACCTCAATCTCTGTTAGACATGAAAGCGTAAATTGACCACCGTAAAAGAGTTTAAAAGCTGACGTTCGAGCGACGAAGGGCTAACGCTCGGAACGTCAGCCTTTAAACTCTTATGGTGGCCAATTTACGTTTTCAACTCAGTTGATAAAACTGAATTACCCTGATATACTCTCCCACCGGCGCAGCACTACAGTTTCTTCAGAAACTTACCCCCTTCAATTCCGAATAACTTCTGTAAGGGTGTTTTAATGACAACTTCCAGCTGTGCTTGACTTTTTATGCCTCAACCTTTTACGAAACTCTACTACAGTACTTAAAATCAGCATCATTGCTATCATTTTCGTTATCGTTACCGTTATCATTTTTATTCTTTCCGCTCCACCCCCAAAGTCTCCTCATTCTATTAGTGAGACCTTTACATTTATTTAACTTAAGTTTACACTCTCTTACACCGTTTTTTTAAAGTGGTAGTGTAATCATTACTTACATATTCTTGGCGTAAATTTCTTTGCACGTCGATACTGCGACAGAAAGGAGGCGTCATCGTTACGAATAAATCTAAGGACAGTGCTTGTGTTTGTGACTAATCTCGAAGACAGCTGAATGTACAAATGGCACATATATATCCTAAACTATTTAATGTACTATAGCAGCACTAGGCTGAGGGGTCAGCAGCCTCAACAACCAGAGTTAGAGTGATTTATTGGTAGATTGCCTTTTGATTGATTGAATATTTAGGAGACTGAAATGGATGGATGTTTGCTACTCTTGTGGTAGCTTGACCGAGTCGTAAGAGAGGTCCTTTGTTTAAGCCCTTTGTCCTGCTACTCGCTGGATTTACTTTTGGTCCCCCGAGTTTAACTCCTTGGTTTTACTCTGTAAATAGCCAATTGGGTTTCTAAGGTGTATTTCCTAATATTTGGTAACAATTTTTATGTCAGTTACTGTGTAAATGACTACTGCATTTTTTACGCCATGAAAACGGCGAACATTTACCATTGCAAGTCCGTCCATCTCCAGAATATCCAGGTTTACATGTACAGTTGTACGATCCTTTGGTATTATTGCACTCTGCATCAGCACTGCACTTCTGTTTTCCTGTAGCACATTCATCAATATCTGTAAGAAGATCAGTTATTGTAAACTTAACATTGTAAAACTGATCTCAAACCTCACTGGCAAGCGAAATTGAAAATGACAGTCATCATCAGAATCATCAACTTATAGCTGAGAGTCTTTGTAAACTCTGATTGGTTAAAACCCTCTCGTTTTATTGTACCGAGAAACTCATCGTTTTTCTTTAAAAGCAGAGGATCGCATCGTAACAATCTATTTGAGATATTGTTAGAACACTTGAAACCCTTGTAAGTGACGAGGAGAAAAACTTTTGATTTCCAAGCTTTTCAACCCTCACTCGGTTTACCTGGGACGCAAGCGAAGAGAGGGCATTTACCTTTGCAAGTCCATCCATCTCCAAAGTATCCAGTTTTGCATGAACAGGTGTACGATCCCATGGTATTGTTGCATACTGCATCAGCGTTGCAGTTGTGGGTTTCTGCAGTTGAACATTCGTCGAAATCTGAAATTTCAAACAAAGACGTTCAGTTACATTGAACTGCTAGCTTCGAGTATCGAGAGTATCCTCCGAGAACAAGGACTTACATATCTATACACGATTAAACCCTGAATTTCCAGGAGTGATCAGCATGGAACTTTTCCTAACCTCACAATATCAGCGGGTCACGGAGCAACAACAAACACTCATTCAGTTGTCATATACAACGATAGTTAATTTACCTTTACAAGTTCGTCCATCTCCAGAATATCCCGGTTTACAAGTACAACTGTACGAACCCTTGGTATTGCTGCACTCAGAGTTAGCACTGCAGTTGTCATTTCCTGTAGAACACTCATCTATGTCTTAAGGAAAGATTATTCGTGTTAATTTAGAAACATCAACAAGGTTTCCCTTGATTGGGGGCTTTTCCTACCCCACTCACGCTACCGCGTACAGCCTCCTTTCGGAAATTGTTGAACCTGTTTTGTCAATGAAAGCGCGTGGAACCTTGCCAAGAACATGACTACGTATTACAATACTCCGTATCGCTTCATACTACAGAAATCTGCGTTAAGAGAAGGAAGTTTTTGTACACTTGGCTGTTAAGATTAAACCTCCTGTGCCCACCACGTCCTCCCAATACCTTTCTCACATTGTTCTCCGATGAAACCACTTTTGCATACGCATTTAAACGTCTCATCCTCGTGGTAGGCCACGCAAGTCCCACCATTGTCGCATGGATTGTTGGAACAAGGCGACTAAAAGAGCAATGAATTGGGACAGGATTAAACTCACGATGCCTAGGCTGGTTAACACAACCACAACAAACAGATAATAGTGACAACTGTTATTTGTTGTAAGCAAAACATTGATTTCTTAGGGTTCTACCACGCAACATAAAAAAAAAGATACATTTTCTGTACAAGTAGTCCTTACGATAATTTGATAATGATGCGAGCTCTTGTTTTGTTTGAACTCCTTGGGATTGCTGTACTTATCAGACGACAGTAGCTCACACCACAGTCCTCCTTCAGCGACCAGATTCACAGAAATACATGTAGGATGGTAAAGGCATTTGAAGGTACAGTCTAAGTCGTCATACACCATACGTACTCCGACTGGAAGCACGTTCAAGTAATGAAACTCGTATACTGCGAACAAACGTTGTCTGAAGTTTATGTCGTTGTCGTCCAAAATGTCAATTTCTGTTGACGAGAACATCAAATTTTTGAGCTTGGTTTTAGGATCTATTTGTAATTTTGAACGCTGGCAAAATTTGCACGCTCGTATTCTTACCTTGACGATGAAAGGTCAAATTACATTAAGCATGAATTTTTAAATATTCATTGTCTGCACCTACGTTCTTAAAGCCTATCATCGATGACGTCCTCTGTTGTGCGCATACGTTCGGTTAGCGACAAATTTAAATACAGCATAAGGGAGGGCTGTTTGCAAGATGATGAAGTTTTAACTACCAATTTAACGGTCACCATGGTTACAGACGAACAAGACGTCTTTAACCTTCTGATATCATATTGAGCTAGATGGCCTTGCATTTTAAAGGTACCAAAACAACATTGGCAACCGCGACATGTAGTTTGGATTTATTGTCCAAACAGCGACGTAGATAAATCAAGACATAGGATTTCAGAGGATAACTGACACTTATGCTGGTCTTAAATTACTGTTTAAAGTGCATGAAATTTTCCTAGAAGGGGAAGGAAGTAATGAATGCTTAAAAATATTGCTGTAAATTGATGCATTAGGACATGCTTGGCGTCCAATACGATTCTAGTGGTCTAGTGTTTGAGGTCTGCATTTTTCGAGTTTGAGAGAGGAAACCGTCCTTAAGATGAAAGGCGATTGCCAAGCGAAGGTATTGATCAAGTAGAAACCGCCTGATGATGTGTGATCCAAACTGGAGATAAATGTTGGCTCTCTTACTTTCATTATTCATGCAACAAATATTGGCGATTGAAACTTAGATGTATCTTCGTTTTTTACCGTCTTCGCGATTTATTTCCTTCTCGCAATTTTAGTAAAAAAAAAAAAGGATTCTATTGTAAGTAACAAAAAATTCGCTAGCTGTAAATGTTTTCGTGAGAAAGACATTTATATATTTCGTATTTGTTATTTTAACCCACTTCATTCACTGATGTTTGTTAAATTAAGTCCTCCTAAATTATACGTGAAAACGTCAAAATGTTAACACCAAGTTATCATGAAAGAAAAAAAAAAGGAAAGAAGAAATCTGCTAACAGTTTTTAAATTTACTTCGAAAAAAGGCTTTTGTTCAAAACGTCAGCTTTCCAGATTCACAACAGCGTATTACCCTCCTTTATGAAGTAACATTTGAGAACATCTAATAACTTCAGTTCGGCACAGAATGACAACTAAAATTTCCTTAAACAATAGAAACTTCGTTTACGATGAATTGTACGAAGACTGACCTTTTGAAGTGACTCGCCAGGGCGTAATGGAACAGATCTCCAATAAAAGAAAACAGAAATAAGCTGAAAACATGGCTAAATATCAGTTGACTGTGGACCAGTTACACGTTTTCCACAAGCGTCACTGAACTCCGCCAACCCGTTGATAGAATCCTAAACTT
Source organism: Pocillopora damicornis (assembly GCF_964200805.1). Classification (NCBI taxonomy): domain Eukaryota; kingdom Metazoa; phylum Cnidaria; class Anthozoa; order Scleractinia; family Pocilloporidae; genus Pocillopora; species Pocillopora damicornis. The sequence goes on from NC_142676.1 coordinate 9,324,569, forward strand.
AACTGAAGGTTCTTCGATATTGATAAAAAGAACGTATTTTTTTCCTTTTTAGTTCATTAAAATAAGCTGAGGCTTGTTTAGGCCATTTTTGAGCTACCATCCATTTGGGAGCCTCTAGATGCGGGTAAATTTGTTTGTCTAACTTGACATTTCTGTCGTTGCACACTTTGTAAAACGAAGTATATCCGGTAAAAACACAGATCTATTAACAAAGGGCCTTACAGTTGATGTATTATCTTCTTCGTTAAACGTACTACGTTACATCATCGGGAAATGCCGCTTTGTTTGCGTTCACCAGACTGACAAACATTAACGTTCCATTTAAGACAAAGATCAAGAAGGCAAAGAGGAAAAGTCCCATCTGTAAATGACACGAAGGGCCTTCTTTTCCCTGCATAATCTTACTTGACTTTACTCATAGTGAAGAAGAAATTGAGGACTAGAATTTTATAAATTGTCAAATGGTTCTTTCTGTCCATGCTGTCTTACGACACAATTACTCGGATGACGTGCCATGCTAAAAAACTGTCGTTCTTGCAAATGACTTGCAAATTAGGATTAACTGAAGATGTTATTGCATTACTACTATACAAACTTTTTCTGAAATATGGCCTATAAAAGGTTTTTATTCCTCAATTGTGGTTAATGGAACTTTCTTTGGAAGGAGAATAGTCGGGTATTAAGTATATTGTTTTTTTTCAGAAGACCCTCTAATCTCGTCAAAACATCTGCTTTCTGTTTGTTAATGAACCACTTTTTATTACCATGGCTTCGGTGATGGAAATCCAGGGTCTTCAAACCTGATTATGACTTATCTTGACGCCTATATAGTGAAATAGTTACGCTTTTGCAAAAGAAAATTGTACTATTTTCTCCTAGTGTTTAAGAATATTTTGCAAACCTCCGCTTAACTCAGCTCACAGTTGTGAAATAAAACATTTTCCAACGACCATGCTTCCTCATTTAATGTTGTTGTAACAAAGGAAGAACATTAGCAATTGTTTCCTCATGACGAAATGGGCTTGTATCTTGAACCTCTTAGTCGTGCAGGTTCGTGTAATCACATATATATTCATCTTTTAGGTATATTATTTAATTTGAACAGCGGTCTGATAATTCTTAAATTCATAACTTATGCTTCAGTAAAAAGAAAGTACTATTGGCACAAATCATCACGGTGCGCTATAACTAATCCCAGCTGTCTAAAACAAAATATCACAGTGAAGTATATTGCTTCATAAGGTGACACCTGACCAGTCGACCTCGTTGGATGAAGAAGACCGGAGATATGACATCAGAGCATCACGATTCACATCGAAGGTGACTTAGTAATCAAGGCACAAACTATATATACCTTATCATAACATATCTACGGAGGTTTTACTATAGAGGGAAAAATGATTGTTGAATTGTCCTCTTAACCTTTAAACTCTTAAGATTTCATTGGTAATTCTCCTTACTGTCTGTCATACAATTCTTATGACATCAATTTGGAGAATTTGGTATTGGATCAACCAATAATCCCCGAATTTATATTTTACTTTATTCTGATCACTTCTATACTTGATATTGTAAGGAGAAGTTCTCTCTTGGAAGGTAAAGGGTTAATTAATCCGTCAATGCTCTAAAATGAATATTAGGGACAGTACAAGAGCCGGGACAAGAATGTGGTGAAGCAAAAGATATGATGACCCGAACAATCAACAACTCTGTGCGTCTGTTTTAAAACTTTGTACATTTCTGAGTTGCAATATGATAGACCGTTAAATAACCAAAGTTTGTGTAGTCTAAGATCGAAACGACCGACAAAAATTATTTCCATCTCTACTTGGAACTTAACAACACCTTCGCATGTTCTGTTGTCATCTTGGTACCCTCCCGTTCCAAAGTCGATTCTATCATATGCGCTTGTGCAGTCTTTTTCATTATTTCCGAGAATGCCAATTCTTGCTCTGGGCTGATCTTCAAGCAGGGGCATATCTTGGGGAAGGGTGTGTTCCAGTAGGTTGGTAATTTAGTCTCCTGAGAGTCCGAGTCTTGAATCATGTTACAAATAGGATTACCCACTATTTGGTCCTATGGTTTAGTGAAAGCTGGATGAGAGAATTTGTCGCCCTTTACGATCGGGAAAAGGATTATAGCGGTGATACAAACTTGACGGAATACACTCATTTTGACGAGTTGTCATAGTTTTATGCGAATAAGAAGACTTTGGGAATGTTCTGTCCAGCCCTCTTATGAGAAGCAAGCGTGTAACCGTGTCTCTGTGTATAGTTTCTCAGTAAATGTTTACCCAACTCGAAAATATTCATACTGTCGGTGGCAATCCAATAACCTTGTTTTAAATTTAAGCCGCTGGTGAAATCTCAGCTTCTATAATTTTGGAAAGGTTGTTTCTGACGTTCAATTTTTCTTTAAGTTCCATATACCAAGAATGTATTTTCATCGGTTGCTTATCCGAGGGTGATTAAATTAGAGAATAGTGTATTAGTAATCCAGTCTCAGGGTTGAACAAATAGACAACACCTTCCTCCTGAGGAGGAGAAAAAAAATGCCAGTAGCAATTTCGCTTGTTTCGCCCAGTTCGAAAAAATCAAATTTTCCTTAATCCCTGACGAAATTAAAGTTTTCAAAGAATGCATAAGTTAAGGAAGCCATTTTTCCTCAGCTCTTTATACACACAGAAAATGCAACAACAGCAAAATATAAAAATTGCATCTCTACGGTCTAGTCTAAGTCCCAGGCGATTTTGTCCTTTTAGTTTAAGTTTAGGTCTTAGGATTGGTTACTCGTATACGAGATGATCAAGCAGAGAGCCAGTTCGTCGAAACTGTTATCTGGTCTATGTATTCTTTCTATAGAATAATCACGTATATGATTTCTTTCGCGATGTTCGTAAAATAGTTCATTACTATTTACAACTAAAGTAAACTTAGACCATTGATTTGCAAATTTACTTCTCGCTAAGCCGATGACACTTCAAATTCTCTTATAAAATCTACAGCGGCGGCGAAGATGCGCATGCATATTATCTCTTGGTGGGCTCAGTGTTGGGGAAAACCAGAATACAGCAAGTGCCCTCATGGTCTTGACTATGCGAAATAAGGCGAGGAATGACTTTTTATAGGTCAAACAAGGTTTTTCAGGCCAGTAACACATCTGTTTATCGAAGCCGTGAATTAGTTTGTAAACTTACCTGTGTAAATAGAAATGTGTCACTCTGTCACGCTTGTCAGTGGCGTCTACGAAACATTTTAGAGCATTCTAAAAAATATACGCTATTAGTAGGTTGAAAGACTAGTCACTAAAACATGTATTGAGAAACAAATTTGATTCACTGATCAACAAACTTTCTCATTCCTTTTCATGCCCTAAGTTCTGTAGATTTTTCCACTTTCAGTTAGACGCAGCAAGTGACCTGTAACCAGACTTTTCTACGGTAACGAAAGAATAGCAAAGGATGTTTCGCAGAAAGACAAACAGAGAAGCAGTTAGCACCGCTGAAAGAAACTCTGTCATTAACTATGCGGAAAGAGACGCAAGATATGTTTCAAGGCGCCGAAAGTAAACTCTTCCAAATATAAAAGGCCCTTTGATTCACCTACATTTCTTTTCCATTTCTCAAGACGGGTGCATCTGGAGAACGCAAAACATCCGTAAAGAAAAAAAAGGGGCTGCCATGGATTTCACGGAGTTTCTATTGAAAATTATGTCAACGCTGTAAGTGTCAGCGCAGAAAAACTTTTCAGAAAAGAAAAAGCTTCTCTTAGGATATTTCTTAAGACACCGCGAATCTAAAACGTCACAGCCGTGTTTACATACTCTCATCTGAACACTCCTAATTCCCAATGAGAGCGCATGTAAGATTTCGGTTATTGCATTAAGATTAAAAGGCAGAAGATTTTAGGATATTTCTGGTAAATCATTGGCAAAAAAAAAGAAAAAGATCAACAAAACGGTCACGTATAGCAGGCCATAAAATTATGAAAGCGTTCCACGTGCCATTGGGACCCCACAAACATTGCAGGATTTTGTTGAACCGCTCCTCATGGTTGCAAAATTGGTCAAAATAAAATCTATTGGTCATCAAAGATCGCAAAGCATTTGCTTCAATCAAGGGGATTCTTAATAAAAGGAAACGTTGGGGAGTTTTGGAGAAACATCTTACACTCTTTTGATAAAATTTAAAAAGAGCTTTTAAGGGACAGTTCTTTCTCTTCACTAGACTGGACAACTACGTCCATCTGGAATTTTTTTTCTCTAGATTAGGATCATTCCTAGTATGTTTGAGAAACAGGGCACCAGACATTTACCACTTTGGAAGTTGATCGCTTCAGGAAAGATCTTTTCTAGATGCAGAAGGCCATCAGATATTAAGTGTGCTTTTCTCTAGCTGTTTCCGAAAGATCGCCGTTAACTCGTAGCATGCACTTTAACGCTGAAATAGAGGCCTTCCAACTGATTGGTTGATGTTAAAGCGGTCGTGGACGGAAGCAGCCACATTCTCCTTCTGTTCGGCTCAAAACCTTAAAGACCTCGGTTTTAAGTGCCCTGGTAATAATGATGATGTAAACGCGACCTTTCTTTATTTTGTTAATCAAATACCTAGGTGTCTTTGAATCACCGACTGGTGGTGAAAGTAGTGACGATTGTGTTGTTTGTTTTTTTACAGCTATTAAAGTAATTTTTCGCGCAAGTAAGGCAATCCTCTCAAATCTAATGAGAGCCTCATTTTGATTGATAAAGGTTTAAAATTTAATTGTTTAGCACATGTTCATCAGATTCACTACGTCACAACAAGTACTGCGTACAATCTTCAATTCTCCACATTGTTAAAATGGATAGATAGTCTTCTTTCGGTTTCGCCAAGACCTGTGTATGACTCAAGTTTGATGTAATCTTTACCGGTATGTAAATAAGTCAAATAAAACTTTCACTAAGCTAAATAAAAGCTTTTTCCCCCTTAATTTCAGGAATTGTTTAATTTTCGGTGAAGGGGCTAAAACATCATGCCATATTGACTTAGAAAAACAGGAAAATAACTACAGTCGAACCTGTATGAAGCAGTCACTCACGGAACGACTGTTAAATACGGCTTCCATAGAATAGGGTTGTCGTAAGAGAAAAAAACGAAAACAACCCTATTTCATGCTTTTATTCGTAATTGACTTCTTTATTTATAAAAAACTCACTCAAAAATTCTGCTAACTTTGATTTCTGGAAATAAACATGGCTCAAATTTTAGTTTAAAAATTGTTCATAGCTTCAACTGAGTGGTTCCACTTTAAGTGACCTTTCAATTCAGGTGGAAAATCAGGTGAAAAGTTTATTGACTTAGAAAACCGACCCCTTAATACAGGGTGACCTAATACGGTACCGCTTAGTACAGGTTCGACTTTAATTGTATCACTTGAGAGAGAGAGAGAGAGATTAGTTTGTCGTGTACTCTCTTGAATACGCCTGGTTTCCCTCGCAACTTGGTACAGAATGACAGAATTCAACGAAACATCATCGATAACGAATAGTCAATATTGCTTTGAACGCCTTCTCGGCCTGTACAGCTATCGTATTGAATATCTTGGCAATCCATGCCTTGACAAGGACTTCGTCTATACCAAAGCCTGTGAAAACATTGCTCTTGAGTCTTGCAGTGTCTGATCTCTCTGTTGGTTTGGTTTCTCAGCCGTTATTCCGGCATTGCGTGCATTCCAAGACACAGTTTTACATCTGTGTATTTAATTTCTTTTATCATTCAAACTGCTCTTGCACACGTCTCGTTTTTTGGAGTCATAGCCTCGAGTGTGGACAAACTCTTGGATGTTAATCTTTATCTCGAGCTTAAAAAAAATCTGCATTCAGCATATTTTATATGTATTTTGTCTTCTGTGTTTGTTATTTGCCGAGATATTGTTATCTTGTTTCCAAGGTGATCTCTAGTAACCAGCTCAATAGTTCTTGCTAATTAAATGAAAAAAGCTTATGTCGCCTTAGTCACGCCAGAAAATTATTTTTTAAGAATATCTCACGGTTTTCACACATTTTCTAGCGATGCCATCGGATAGCCTACAACTTGCTAATTTCTTTAGTATAATGAAACTAAGCAGGGGAAGATGAAAAGGTCCTGATACTTATCCACTTACCCAAGGGATCCTCCGCATTTTCTGTCAATTGCTGAATCAGTTGTTTATTTTCATAAACGCACAAACTCACTCTGAGAAGTCATGGCACTCTTACCTCAGACACTCCGACAGACAAAGCCCCCTATTTTTTATTTTGTATTCTTTCTGATTTTATTCTTATATTTAGTTTTATCAATATCTACAAAGAGACCAAGTTACCGGTTTGGGGAGTCGGATGAGTAACAGGTTTGCAAGCTGTTGGGGAGGGGGGAGGACGGGGCGACACTTTTTTGTGATAATACCGAATCGAAAAACAACCGCGAAAAGTGACCAACGGGAAATGAGAACAAAAAATGCTGTCTTTGTGTACCGACTTATAAAGAGTTGCACTCAAAATAAAAATGCATTCATGAAGGAGAAGTAGAATTTAGCCCTTGGGGTAGCACCGTCTTCCTTGTGGAGATTTTATGGCTAATAAATAGGAGGATATTATTATTGGGCGAATTTTTAGTGAAGGGATAATCAGTTTTCGATCATAAACTTTTCTTAGTGTGCTCTATTAGGGTTTTTTTTGTAACCCTTTTATAACAAATTAATGATGTAAAGACTCGATGCATTTTGATACATACTCGTGAAACATCATCTCAAATCTTAGTTTAAGTTGAAACTACATTTTGTTGTGAATTATTCACTGAATCATATCACAAATGTGCACACGTCATTGACAAGAATTTATATTTTTTTGGCGCCAATTTTTTGTTCATGTGAAATCCCAACTTCCAGTAACTTAGCTATATTATCATGACCATCGAAAATTGTCAGGAAATAATTTTGATCATAAACTGGATATCTACGGTAAACTAACGAAAGTCCAAACTAGTTAAACAGTATCAGTTTTGAACGACTTTTTTTTATTGGCTTTTACCCCTTGTGCTACAAATACGTATTTCAGTTTACTATGGGCATTGCTCGAAGGCCATGTCACAGAGAGTTCCACGATTCCCTTGTCACTGCACCAAGATATATCCCATAGCTTTGATTTGCTTCTCTCCATTGTCTGATGTGTGACCTTTTATTGCGGAATTTCCACAAGTGATGGTGTCATCCTGATATCCTCCCGTTCCAAAGCCGATTCTGGAATCAGGAGATGCGCATTGTTTTTCATTATTTCCAAGAATACCAATTCTTGCTCTGGAAGAGCCTTTGGAACTGCCCGCAGCATTGAAGCCTTCCTTGTTACAGTTGGCCTGTAAGGAGGATTGTGAGCCGATCAACTTCTTCCACGTGTTGCGACCCAGTGCAGTGTTGCGGTATTTTCCATCAGCGATCAGTGAGTGGAGAGAGCTTGCCTGCTTGTTGATGACAATAAACCTGAGCTGTTGGTTGATTTTCATACCGAGGCATATCTTGGAGAAGGGTGTGTTCCAGTAGGTCGGTAATTTGGTCTCTTCTGAGTCAAAGCCAGTCTTTCCTCCGGGAAGGTTGTAGATATTTTTGTCGCTCCAAAACTTGGAATCATAATGGAAGGTTTTCTGAAATGTTGAGAAAAGGAAAGTTATAGTGGTGTATAGTTTACAACAGTGGTATTCCTTAATAGTACAGTAGCATACCTTCTTTCCGTCAATCTTCATGGCCAAAGTCCATCCTCCATCTCCGCATCCAAAGCTCCCCATGTGACAGTAAACAGGAACGTTTTGTGAGCCAAATATTAGAGGGTAAACTTGACTCTTTGTCGACCTGTGGACAACAGAAATACAAGTGTTCACAAAATTCATTATGGCCATTGTAATAAACGAAGAGAAAGCGCCTAAAAAAGATCAACTTTTCTTAAATATAACAATACAGGATATATTTGCATTAATTTTGTTATGATTGTATCACTATTTATTTACTTGTATTTTTCGTAGTGTTCCTTGCAAGAAGAGGCTGGTGAAATGAAAAGAACAGTGCAGGTTAATATTTCAAAAATAGCTTTTATCATTCTAAAACGCTTAATCCGACTTACGAAGAATAGAAAGAAGGGTTTTAAAACAAAAACGAGCACCGTTTGTGTGGCTTTTGAAACAATCGCGCGTGTTGTTTAAACCCCCAAATCAATGGCGAGTTGCTACGCGAGACACGTAAAATACTTTAGTCTGGTTGGACTACCTGGAAGTAAAGGAGAACGATTCTTCATTGCTGCAATAAGACCTTCGAGTTTGGTTTGTAACATTTTCATTGCATCGTTGGCGTCCGAGTCTTGAATCATGTTACAGATAAGATTACATGCCATCATTTGGTCGTATGGCTTGGCGCAAGCTGGGGAAGAGGATTTGTCTCCATTTACGGTCAGCAAAAGGAACGCAGCGGTGATAAAAACTTGGAGGAGCTCACTCATTTTGAGGAGTTGTCGTAGCTTGATGAAATTAAGAGAACTCTGTGAATCTTTTGTCTGTTATGAGTATCTAGCTTGTAACCTTGTTTATGTGTACGTGTCCCAGCAAATGTTTACCTGACTCGAAAATATTCTTGCTTTTGGCGGCAATCCAATAACCCTGTTCCGAGTTTTGAGCCCATGGTCAATGTTTAGCTTTCATAACTTTGGCGAAGTTTTTTTTCGTTCGATTTAGTTTTTTTTCCATCTTATTTCATAATGTACCAAAGTCTATTAACATGGCATGCTTATTGCCGACTGGGTAAATTAAATAGTGTACAAGTAAGCCAGTGCAAAGAAAACAGAAAACCCGTTCCTTCTGAAAAAGTCTATTCCAGTTGCAATTTCGTTTGCTCGGTTCAGTTTTGATCTTCAAATCAAATCGATATCAGAGCTTTTAAGGGCTGAGTAAGCAAAGGAAGCCTTTTTATTTTCTAATGCGGATTGAAAGCAAATGTTTATTGTATTTTCATCGTCACTTCTCAGCCTCGCCGATTTTGTTTCGTTATTTCTAACCTTAGTTCTGAGGGATGCCTATTAGCATGCGAAATGACTAGTTAGGGAGGAAAGTCATCGAAAAATATCTTTGGCATTGGACTCTGGAACATTCTCCTTGAATCGTCAAGATTATTTCTTGCACGGTATTCATAAAGTAGGTTGTTACTATTTACAATTTAAGTAAACTTAACCATTGACTTGCAAATTTATTCATCGACTTAGCGCCCGCTAAGTCGATGACAAGTAAATTTCTATAAGAAATGTACATTACGCGGCTAAGAAGCATATCCATGTATATCATATGTGGGTTCTTGGGCTCTGCATAAGGGTAAAGTGGCCTCATGGTCTTGGGCATGCGACATCAGGCCAAATTTCAAACATAGGGCACATTTTTCTTAATTCAAACAAAACTTGGACAGTAAATAACACATTTGTTCCTCGCCGACATGAATTGGTCTGTAAACTTATTTGTGTACATACAACTGTGACATTAATGCTGTCAGCTGTTAGTAGCGTCTTAAAGTATTTCAGAACATTATAGAGTAGTCACTACAAGATGCATTGAATAAAAAACTTTCATGTACTTGCTGATTGTGTTATCAGCCAAGTTCTCCATGTTTTTCTTGTTCTAAGTTTGCAGTTTCATCATGAAAACACTTTCAGTAAGACGCAAGCAGCGAGATTCTTGTAATCAGACTTCTTTACGATAACCGAAAAAAATCACAGGCGGGAATTGGCAGAAATTCTAATAGAAAAGTGGTGAGCAAGAATGAAAGAAACTTATTAACTACGTGGAGACAAAAAACACAAGATGAAGGTGTTACAGCGCCAAAATACAAACAAGTGAACTCTGGCAAATATAAATAAATTGAATACTTTTATAGTCTTAAATTTATATTTTTTTTTCCGTTCTGGCTCAAGATGATTGGGTAGGGAGAATTCGAAACATCTGTATTATAAACTGAAAGGACTGTCATGGACTTTATGGATTTTCTATCGAAAAGTGTTTTTTTTTTAAACCTTTTCTAGTTTTTAGATTAGGTTATGTAAACACAAATGCCCGTAATCTGTTCATGTTGTCCTTCAGCAGCATAATTAAAACAAAACTGTTCTAATGATTACATCACTGATGATGCCGTTGATCGGCGAAAGCTTGGATTTTAGATTTTACTCATTAGAACAGTTTTACAAATGCCCGTATTTCCTGCTTCTGTTAAGATATTTTTCTGAGATGCACGAATCTGAAAAGTCACAACGGTGTTTAACTAATAATCCCGAATTGATATTTTTCTTTATTCTCATCACTTCCATGCTTGATATTGTATTGATATTGTAAGGAGAAATTCTCTCTTGGGAGTTAAAGGGTTAATTAATCCGTCAATGCTCTAAAATGAATATTGGGGACAGTGCGAGAGTCGGGACAAGAAGGTGGTGAAGCAAAAGATATGATGATTAGGACAATCAATAGCTCTGTGTGTCGGTTTTATAGCTTTGAACATTTCTGAGTTGTAATCTGCCAGACCACTACGTTTAATAATCAAATTTTGCCTAGTCTAAGATCGAAACCACCGACAAAAATGATTTCCATCTCTACTTTGAACTAAACAACACCTTCGCATGTTCTATTGTCATCATGGTTTCCTCTGTTGAAGTCCTAAGTGTAATAACTGTCCTAAATGTAATAAAGTCCTAAATGTAATAACATTTGGTCCTAAGTGTAATAAAGTCCTAAATGTAATAACGTTTGGTCCTAAATGTAATAAGCCTCCAATGCAATCGTTTAACTGCGCTAGCGCACTGTTGTTATAGCAGACATCCACATTGAGATGTTAAAGTGACAGCTGTTGCACCAAAGAATCCTCTGACCAATCCTCATGGCATATTGCGGGCTCGCTGATGTTAATCAGCATCTTTTTATATGCTAAAGACGTAGGTTGAGAAGCATTGTCTACAAAACCTTATACTGACGTGCTTTTGGCATCAAATTGACAAACGCAAAAACAATGAGAACGCTGACCAAGAGCTCTCTTTATATCATTGGCTCAAACTCTTAAGTGAAACAGATTTTGACGATAACTTGTGTGATCAGTGCTGAAGTTAACACCTTATGAACCGCGTTACAAGAAAAAGGTAGTCCACTGACCTATACGTCTGACAAATTCCGGGCTCGGAAGTGCATTTTTTGTACTGTCTTCCCTTGCAAGATTTGTATGAGTCTGCATGAAATATATTCCTATGCGTTATTGACCAAGCGTGAGGTCAAATGGCTGGATATTGGCCGAGTTTTTTATTTGTTTTTGCGTTTTTAGGGACTGAGACGAAGTCTTGGTCCAAAAAAAAGGAGAAAAAGAACGAGGCTAATATCCAGTCATCTTGACCGAACAAGCTTGGTCAATGCAAGAGAGTTTATATTCTCTTGGCTTAAACGTTAAGGGATTCATTGTATAGCAAAAGATTTCGCTTTGATAAGAATCAAGAATGACTTGTTTATTTCGAGAGCCGAGAGTGAAAGCCAACTGTTTTTGTAGTACAATAAACCCAAGAGGTCGTTTAATTTTTTCTAAGTATATGTCGACATTGTCCAAAATTTACGAACTTTGTGAGTTTTCTTGCGCAGTATCAATTCGGGGAATCTCGAACGGGCGAGGGAATTATCTTGCCCGCTCAGGTATCCAATCAGAACACAGGATTCACTTCATCTTGCCCGCGGGCGCTGCTAGCTATATGATAAAGTGACTTACAGCGCTAGATATCTACTGACCAATCATATCTTATCCCATTTCACGATCACAGGTCTCGACATGTGGCTTTTTTTCCACGCGAGCGTCAAATTGAACTCTTGAGCTACAGCATTCAACACATGATGGTCAGTTGATGGTCTAATGAACCATTCTTTTTTTTTCCTTTAGCCCCTTAAGACAGGTTCATCAGTTCCCGAACCGAAATATCGGGAAAAAATATATACCGCAGTCAATCTCAAGTTTTTATTTCATTTTTTTGTCTTCATCTCTTCTCCCCGTCGTGAGGGGAGAAAATGAATAGATAAATAAATAAATGAAAAAAGATAGCTCAACAGTTTCCACTTATAGTCATATGGTACATGAACTGTTACCGAGGCGGAGTGAAGCCATAGAGGGCTAGAAATGCAACATCCTAGGTTCAAAATTGAATAAATCAAGATAGTCATTCTTATAAATGAACTCAAATGCTTCATTAAATCATTTGACACTGAATAACATTGATGTTCAAAATTTCAGTAACGCTACTGATAATAATACTTTTGGATTAACATGTGATACAGCGAAATCATTCAAACTGCTCTAAAATGGTGTATCACTACTAACGACTTTAACACGAACGATAACATCAACAATAGCATGCTAGTTTATCATCAATTGCCGTCAATTTCTCTTCCAAAAAATTCCAATGATTACGTACCAATCGAGTTCATCCACTTGAACTTCCAGCCAAGCATTAGCCCACTTTGGACTAGAAATGATTTTCTTCAGCTCGATCAATAGACCGCTTAAAGGACCATACTTTTTTAGAAGGCTTCGAGCGCTGATTAAACAAGACTTCAATCCACCAGAAACATGAAGCCTTGGTAGAAATCGTTTCAGACGTTGCACCGACGCCCTGAATCGTGTATTAACTTTACGTAATGTTTGGTATGTGTGGCATGCATTACCAGCAAACAGGATGGCCGATGACGCTAACACTATTTCTAAGATTTTTTCTAAAACTTCATTGGGAAGTTTTCCAATGTGACATTCGTCATCTCCTCTCACCGCAAATAAGTCGATGTCTACATCTGAAACAAACTGAACCTCCATCAGCTTATCACCATCATTCGCTATACCATTGTCGACTTCATTTTGCAATTCATACTCTGTCTCGTTTGTTCGGCTTCCATGAGTAAGTCCCTTAGCTGTATCTGTAGCAATGTCCGTGTCGTCACCAATGCCGACGATACTGTCAAGTCCAGTTTTTGCGTCAGAGTCACCCATTTCAAAATCAACGACGTCCTGCTCTATGTGCATTTCATTCGCATAATCCTCGGGAATTTCTCCTTCTCCTGGGTCATTTTCATCGTATTCTTTTTCACTAGCGTCGTTGTGATCCGCAACTTGTTCCAAGCTCACATAGTGTTCGCCTTGGTTCTCAGCAAGATGTCCAAGGTACACGGTAGCTGCTGAAACACTTGCTGACGGACTGAACACATGCTGCCCACCAACTCCTAGAGAGGAAACTATTTGGATATCGATATTATACAAGTTTGCTGCTGCATAAAGCGTAATCTGATCCCCATAGGTCCCATCTCGCGCCATATGAGTTATATAATCGTCCCAGCAAGCGAACTCATCATCTGCCAAATGCTCCAAAAGTGGGAAGCCATCGCTATCGTACGGATTACTTTTTAAGTACTCTACTATTTCTTTCCTCATGGTTTCAGGAGATCTCAAAATGCCTAGTCTCTTTGCCTGATGCGATAGTGCAGCAAATTGGCAATTGCCATCTCCAAGAGGATTGTAGACCAATTTAAAACCCTGATCTTCAATAGCCTTTGCATAATCGTCTCTTCTCATAGGTATGTAATACTTTTTCTAGTGGTCAATTTTTTTCTTTTTAGACAGCTTGGCGCATTTTTGTTTCTGTTTTTCTCGCTCTAGTGTTATGCTTGTGATATCGTCCACGGTGACCCATTTCCTTTCTTCCTTTCCTGAAAGCGGTGAGGTGTATGAAACCTTATAGGTATGCAACTTGATCTTACGTTTCTCGATACGACCCTCCGTCACATGCCGTTTATTCGATGGTTTCCCTCTCAAACGTATATACACTTTTTCTCCGATGCTGTAAACCGAGGGCAGATTTAAGCGAAGTTGTGCTCGCTGCATCCGCTTGTCACTTCTGCTCGTGGCTCTTTTTGCTTGCTTTCGTAATTTCAAAGTTTGCCGGGAACGCCGATTACGGTCATTGTTAGTTGGGCGAACCCTCCCAGCGCTAGGAAGGATTTCGTCTTGTAATCTGCTCTCTCTAAAGGCGTTGCACTTTCGTGCAAAGTATATTTCGAATGGTGTTTTGTAAGCTATTACTTCCTTAGGGTCGTTATTTAGAATTCTTTGATAAAGAGGGAGCTGTTTCGCCCAGTTTACACCGTCTTGACCCATTTTTTGAAGGTCATATTCCATCTTGGATCTTAGTGTCCTGTGGCAACGTTCCACCTTGCCTCGTGATTGGGGATGGCGCGGGCGACTGTAAATCAATTTTATATTCATGCGATCGCAAAGTAATTTCAAAGCTTTCTTGAACTCCCCTCCTTGGTCGCACTGTATTATTTCTGGCGATCCATGTTCCATATAAATAGATTCCAATTCACTTGCAATAACCTGGCTTGATTTGCTTTCCAAAGGACGAAGCCAAAGGAAACGGCTGAAAACATCAATCACTGTTAGAACGTATCTGTAAAAATGTCCATTCATCTTCACGGATTCTCTTTTGCTCATATCCATCAAATCTATTTGGTGCCTAACATGAACATCTCTGGCTCTGATAGGTTTCAGCTTCGCCTTATTAAGAAACTTAGCATTTCGGCGATAATGACTTTTGTCCGTGTTTAGAATGGTTTGTATTTTAGCTCGACTTACTCCTAAAAAGTTGTCCCTCAGTGAGCAAGCCAACTTCACCGCACCAGATCCTTTCGTCCTTTCAAATTCCTCAACCACTACTTTGTTAACCTCTGATGATTTTAACAGTCGCCGCCCCTCGTAATAAAGTGCCTTATCACCATGGTCTGCTTTCACTGATATCTTTCCGCCGGCTCTCCAGTATCGCACAGCAGCTGCACGCATTGCTCTCGTCCGTTCTTTCACCGGTGGTTGTGCCTTGCCTTCAACAAGGTCAAGCAGTGCTTCATAAACGTCGTCTGCTAAAACAGAGGGTTTCCGATTCCCTTCAAAGTTTTCACGATCTTTATGGGCCACAGACCTATCCCACAATGATGCTAGTAATGCTAAAATCATAACAGCTAAAACAATAAATCTCATGTTGAATCAATGCAAGCACTAGCGTTCCACATTCGATCTAGATCTTAAAGAAAACTGCCGGAATATTTCACAGGCTCGTGAAATGTTTATCAGTCGGATCCGCACTCAAGAATTTTTCCACACTCAGTTCAACCAATCAATTCAACGTTGCTGGGCAAATCTTTGTGTTACTGCCAGTTATTTTGAAACTGGAAAGTTAAGCGCTTTACGTGCATGTTATTCTCATAGTGCTAATTCAGAAGAAGAAAAGTCCCTTTTTTTTTAATTCTTTAAATCAATTAGTATACCGTTAAAAAACGGCTCACACGATTAGTTGTACTCACATCTCGGAGAAAGCAAGGGAACAAATTTTTGCGTGAGTTTTTGGGGACCGGGACATCATTTACAGCCTTCAACATAAACAACCATTTTTAATGTTCATTATAAATCACTCGTGTGACTGTTTCCGGCCTTATATAAAACGTAATCGAGCAACAAGTATGCGCTAAAAAGACCTGTTGCTTATTTCGAATTGCAGTACTACCTCTTCCATAGGAACCTTTTTCCGTTCCTTTTAATTTTGAAGCTCAAAAATTTTGCATCAGTGAGCTCGTTCATGACATGCACCAGATTTTTGTTAAGTGTCTGTTTTGTGATTGGCAATCTGAGCCGGTGATTTGTGATGATGTACTGGTCAGTAACTTCTTTGCATTTACACCTGTTAAATGTAAGTCACTGAGTATATGATTCGATGGAGACACATGCAATACCTTATTCGTTTGTCGGATTTGTTGCAGGCATTTCAAGATCAGGAGAACATAATTGTCTCACTTTTGTTCTCTCGAGGAGAACAATTATTTTGTCCATATTCATATACTCAGGGAGATATTCGAGAATTTTAAAGTAACAACCCTCCAGAGTGCTGTCACGAGATCCGAATTGGTAAACAAAATGTGCATGCTAAGAAGGTCTATGCAGGCATGGAAAGAAAAAAAAATTTGTAGCCCAGCCTGCAAATTGTCCGACCTACAAGTCAGCGGACTCCCTTGTCCAAGTTTGTAATTTGGTTTATGACTTGTTAAGTCCATCACCGATCACACATGTATAATGTTATCCAATTTTTTTCCAAAATTTATTGTACCTAAGAGTCTGAGCCAGTGACATATGAAGAGGTTTTGGTCAGCGTACTCATTATTTTGTCAGCTGTCATTTGATGCCATTTTTTTTATCAGTATAACGGTTTGCGGCCAATGCTTCTCGACTTATGTCTAGCAAGTAAAAAGACGCTGATCGGTATCAGCGAGCCCGTAATGAGACATGTATACTGGTCAGCGGTTTTTGGTGCAACAGCTGTCACTTCAACATCTCAATGTGGATGTCCGCCGTAACAACAATGCACTGAAGGAGTTATACGATTGCATTGGAGGCTAATTACACTTAGGGCCAAATGTTATTTCATTTAGGACTTTATTACATTTAGGACTTTATTACATTTAGGACCAAATGTTATTACATTTAGGACTTTATTACATTTAGGACAGTTATTACATTTAGGCCTTCAACATCCTCTCGCTCCAAAGCCGATTCTAGAATCAGTGCTTGTGCAGTCTTTTCCATTATTTCCGAGAATACCAACTCTTGCTCTGGGCTGATCTTCATGCCGAGGCATATGTTGGGGAAGGGTGTGTTCCATTAGGTAATTTATTCTCCTGTCAGTCCGAGTTACAGGATTACAGGCCATCATTTGGTCGTACAGTTTGGTGAAAGCTAGGGGAAGGGGATTTGTCGCTATTCACGGTCAGAAAAATGAATGTAGCAGTGATACAAACTTGACGGAATACAGTTGTCATAGTTTTATGCAAATAGGAAGACTTTGTGAATGTTCTGTCCAGCCCTCTTATGAGTAGCAAGCGTGTAACCGTGTCCCTGTGTATTGTGTCTCAGTAAATATTTACCGGACTCCAAAATATTCCCACTGTCGGTAGCAATCCAATAACCTTTGTTCTAAATTTAAGCTGCTGGCGAGATCTTGGCTTCTATAATTTTGAAGAGGTTATTTCTTTCGCTCAATTTTTCTTCAAGTTTCATATAGCAAGAATATATATTTTATCGGTTGCTTATCTGTGGCTGAGTAAATTAGAGAATACTTTATTAGTAATTCAGTCTAAGGGTTGAGCAAACACACAACGTCTTACTCCTGCGGAAAAAAAATGTGCCAAAAGCAATTTCGCTCGCCTCGCTCAGTTTTGATCGTAAGTCAAATTTTTCTCAATCCCCGTCGATTTTAAAGTTTTCAACGACTGAATAAGCTAAGGAAGCCTGTTATCTGCTCTTTGTGCACATTGAAAATGCAACAGCGAAAAAATATAGTAATTGCATTTCTGCCGTCTACTTTTAGCTCAGGAGATTTTGTCCTTTTAGTTTAAGCTTAGGTCTTAGGATTGGTTACTCGTATACGAGATGATCAAGCAGAGAGCCAGTTCGTCGAAACTTTTATCTGGTCTATGTATTATTTCTAAAAAATATATACATGTATGATTTACTTTGCAGTTTTCGTAAAATAGTTCGTTACTATTTACTACTAAAGTAAACTTAAATCATTGATTTGCAAATTGACTGCTCGCTTAGCCGATGAAACTTCAAATTCCCTTACAAAATCTACAGCGAACGGCTATGATGCGCATGCATATTATCTCTCGGTGAACTCAGGTTGGGGAAAACCAGAATACAGCAAGTGCCCTCATGGTTTTTAATATGCAACATCAGGCGAGGAATGTTTTTTTCCAAACAAAGTTTATCGGCCAGTAACTCATCTGTTTGTCGCAGCCGTGAACTAGTTTGTAAACTTACTGATGTAAATAGGAATGTGTCATTCTATCACGGTTGTCAGTGGCGCCTATGACACATTTTAGAGCATTTAAAATATACACAATACGAGTAAGTTGAAAGACTAGTTACTAAGACATGTATTTAGAAACCAAATTTGATTTACTGATCAAGAAACATTCTCATTCCTTTTCATGCGCTAAATTCTGGAGATTTTTCCACTTTCAGTTGGACGCAGCAAGTGACCTGTAACCAGACTTTTCTACGATAACAGAATAAATTCACAAAGATGTCTCACAGATAGAAAAACAGAAGAGGAGTAAGCAAGGCTGAAAGAAACTCATTAACCATGCAGTAAGAGAAACAAGATATGTTTTGACAGCGCCGAAATACAAACAAATTTCCTTTCCATTTCTCAAGACGCACAAGTGCATCGGGAGAACGCGAAACATGTCTGCAGAAAAAAAGGGGCAGCCATGGATTTAACGGAGTTACTATTGGAAATTCTGTTAACGCTGTAAGTGTCAGCGCAGAATAACTCATGACTCATCTTTATTGCTCTGTTCGGATATTTCTCAAGACACCCGCGAATCTAAAACGTCACAGCCGCTTACTCTCGTCTGAACACTTTTACTGACTTATGATAGCCCGTGTAAGATTTCGGTTGTTGCATTAAGATTGAAAGGCAGAATATTTTAGGATATTTCTGTTAATTAACTAGCAAAAAAACAAATAAAAATCAGCGAAACGGCCACCTTTGTGTTAGCAGGCCATAAAAATTATGACGGCGTTCCACACGCTCTTGGAACCCACAAACACTGCTGGATTTTGTTGAACCGCTCCTCATGGTTGCAAAATTGGTCCGGATACGTTTCTTTGGTGATCAAAGATCACAATGCATTTGCTTCAATCAAGGGGATTCTTAATAGAAGGAAACGTTGGGGAGTTTTGGAGAAACATCTTATACTCTTTTGATAAATTGCAAAAGGGGCTTAAAAGGGTCAGTTCTTCCTCTTCCGTCAACATCATCTCAAATCGTAGTTTAGGATGACATTAGGCTTTGTTGTGAATTATTCACTGGATGATATCACAAAGGTGTTTACGTCATTGACAAGGAATATTCTTTTGCGCCAATTTTTTTAATTCATGTCAAATCCCAACCTCCAGTAACACAGCTATATAGTCATGACCGTCAAAAATTGTTGGAAAAGAATTTGATCAGGAGCTGGATTACAACGGTAAACTACCGAAAGAAATGGTGTCATCCTGATATCCTCCTGTTCCAAAGCCGATTCTCAGATATCAGGAACTTGTGACTCAGAGACGTGTTGTCAGAACAGTCAATTTTCTTTGGGTTTTGAATTGTTTTCTTCCAGCAGTTTCCTTTCTTTGCTTGATTCCAGCGGAACTATTAGTCAGCGTTTGGAGCCTTTATTTTATTTGTATGACGATTTCATGTTTTCCGCTTTACTTTGCTGTAAGACGCCACAGAAACCAAATTCAAACTTTACAAGTACAACAGTGCAAAACAAAACGGGGCGACACTTTTTTGTGATAATACCGAATCGAACAACAACCGCGAAAGCGATCAACTGGAAATGAGAACAAAAAATTCTGTCTTTGTGTACCGACTTATAAGGAGTGGCACTCAAAATAAAAATGCGGTCATGAAGGAGAAGTAGAATTTAGATCCTACGGTAGTACGGTCTTCCTTGGGGAGATTGTATCGCCAATAAATAGGAGAATATTATTATTGTGCGCATTTTTAGTGAAAGGATAATCAGTTTTCGATCATACACGTTTCTTGCTGTGCTCTATTTAGGATTTTTTCGCGACTAATAATGGAAAGACTCGATGCATTCTGACGTATACTCGTCAAACATCATCTCAAATCTTAGTTTAAGTTGAAACTAGGCTATGTTATAAATTATTCACTGGATCATATCACAAATGTGCATACGTCATTGACAAGGAATACCTTTTTTTGCGCCAATTTTTTTTTTTTTTATGTCAAATGCCAACTATTAGTAACATAGCTATATTATCATGATCATCGAAAATTGTCAGGAAATAATTTTGATCATAAACTGGATACCAACGGTAAACTACCGAAAGTTCAAACCAGTAAAACGGGATCAGTTTTGAACGCCTTTTTTTTTTAATAGCTTTAACCCCTATATCTACATCTGCATATTTGAGTTCACTCTGGGAATTGCTCGAAAGACATGTCACGGAGGGTTCAACGATTCCCTTGTCACTGCACCAAGATATATCCCATAGCTTTGATGTGCTTCTCTCCATTGTCTGATGTGTGACCTTTTACTGCATCATTTCCACAAGTGATGGTGTTATCCTGATATCCTCCTATTCCAAAGCCGATTCTGGAATCAGTGGTCGCGCAGTCTTTTTCATTATTTCCAAGAATACCAATTCTTGCTCTGGAAGAGCCTTTGGAACTGCCTGCAGCATTGAAGCCTTCCTTGTTACAGTTGGCCTGTAAGGAGGATTGTGAGCCGATCAACTTCTTCCACGTGTTGCGACCCAGTGCAGTGTTGCGGTATTTTCCATCAGCGATCAGTGAGTGGAGAGAGCTTGCCTGCTTGTTGATGACAATAAACCTGAGCTGTTGGTTGATTTTCATACCGAGGCATATCTTGGAGAAGGGTGTGTTCCAGTAGGTCGGTAATTTGGTCTCCTCTGAGTCAAAGCCAGTCTTTCCTCCGGGAAGGTTGAAGACATTTTTGTCGCTCCAAAACTTGGAATCATAATGGAAGGTTTTCTGAAATGTTGAGAAAAGGAAAGTTATGGTGGTGTATAGTTTACAACAGTGGTATTCCTTGATAGCAAAGTAGCATACCTTCTTTCCGTCAATCTTCATGGCCAAAGTCCATCCTCCTTCTCCGCATCCAAAGCTCCCCATGTGACAGTAAACAGGAACGTTTTGTGAACCCAATTTTAGGGGGTAAACTTGACTCTTTGTCGACCTGTGGACAACAGAAATACCAGTGTTCACAAAATTCATTATCGCCATTGTAAAAAACCAAGAGGAAGCGCCTAAAAAAGATCAACTTATCTTAAATATAACAGCACAGGATATATTTGCATTAATTTTGTTATGATTGTATCACTATTCATTTACTTGTATTTTTCGTAGTGTTCCTTGCATGACGACGCTGGTGAAATGAAAAGAACAGTGCAGGTTATTATTTTAAAAATTAGGTTTTATCATTCTTAAACGCTTAATAATAATGGAAAGCAGGGTTTGAAAACAAAAACGAGAGCCGTTTGTGTGGCTTTGAAAAAATCGCACATGTTGTTTTAACCCTCAAATCAATAGCGCGAGTTGCTACGCGAGACACTTAAATTCCTCCAGTCTGGGTGGACTACCTGGAAGTGGAGGAGAACGATTCTTCATTGCTGCAGTAAGACTTTCGAGTCTGGTTTGTAACATTTTCATGGCATCATTGGCGTCCGAGTCTTGAATCATGTTACAGATAAGGTTACAGGCCATCATTTGGTCGTATGGTTTGGCGCAAGCTGGAGAGAAGGATTTGTCTCCATTTACGGTCAACAAAAGGAAGACAGCAGTGATACTTGATACAAACTTGGAACAGCCCACTCATTTTGACGAGTTGTCGTAGCTTTATGAGAGTAAGAGGACTCTGTGACCTTTTGTCTGTTATGAGTGGCTAGCTTGTAACCTTGTTTATGTGTATGTGTCTCAGCAAATGCTTACCTGACTCGAAAATATTCGTGCTGTTGGCAGCAGAGGGGGCATTTTTCTGCGCATGCGCCAGAGGAATTTTGATCGGCGCGTTCGGCGCCATTGTGAAATTTTCAGCGCGCTTTTGCGGGCTTTCAACTGGGCGATCGACACTTTTTTAAAGCACTTTTTGCAGAGGGATGAAAGAAAATGACAAGTATATCAATATTTCTAACTCTGTGGATACTCGTGGTGTTTGCTGGCCCCTCTGATGAGGATATTTCAATGATCAAAGTACGAACAAAACACGAAAAAAGCCCGAAAACTTGAAGTTTGAGATTTGATTTACTGGAAAGATGTGCAGATGAGACGGGAAACCTTGAAGGTTAGCCTTAAGATGTTGATGTTTTACTTGTAAAAATCACAAAGTTGTATGTGAAGACGATCGTAAGATATTTGATCCGATGAAAGAAGTTAATCTAGAACGTGATCTTAATTTACTTCAACTTTGAAATAAAATTGCGTTACGTTCGAGGTGGCCCCCAAGCTTCAAATTACTTCAGATAACATCGTCTTTTCTTTCTCTTTGTAGTCACATTGGACACAAGGCTCTAAAAAATGTTCCAGCTTCAGGATTGAGTTGCTCTTACAACAACCTTCGGCGAATTCGATTTTGGGAGGTTGAGGTGGATTTTCCAAGTCATGGCTCACAACTGTCTTTGGCCCTTTTGCTCTCCAAGTCTGTTGAACATGGTAGGTAGGCATGTGTCTTAGCACCGGTTATAGTTTGGTTTTCATCAACTCGGGCTTAAGCTTATTTTTTCCTGAGTTTTAGTGGGAATTTTTTCAATTGCCTTTTTGGGCTTCAGGGGCTAAATGGAGGAAAAACTTCGATAGAACTTATTTTTATCACTCGCCCCAAAAGCCCTCACCGCTTTCAGTTAATTTTTATATATTTGGCTTTCGGTCAAACTAGTCCAATTACCCCTAAAAAATGCGTGGACTCTTCCTCACGAGTTTAAACAAGTAACGCTTTCTCCATGTTTGTTTTACGATACGAATGACGTCAGCTTTATTCTGTTTCTAATGTCTAATTAAACCTTTTTCAAAATTTATTTCAGCTTTAAAACTGCTATGTTTGAGCCATGTAATCCATTCTTCTAGTCTCGCATAACCATCCTTTCGAGATATTTGACATAGTGGCTGACATTTTCAGAGGAACTGGTCACAATAATGCCCCCCCGGAGACCATGTGTGTGACTTTCAAGAAGACAAATACTTGTTTGATTAAAACAAAGTACCATTGACTTATCTGGTGGCACAATCAATACAGCTGCAAGTGATGGATGCATATGATGGTGTTGCATGAGGTGGTCTCCAAGGTCTTTCACAGTAAAGAAACCCAGGTCTGAAGTGATTTCAAGTTCCTTCAAATGTTTATCATTTTTTCCATGCTGAAGGACTTGTCTGACTTCCAAATTTGGTTGCTGAACTGGCAGGTTGAAAGAGTCATATAAATGATTTCCTTTTATCATGACATTAGTATACATAGGTATAGTAATGTTGAGGTCTTGCTTGTAACTGCATGGGAATTTGAAGGGTTCCTTCCAGAAAATCAAGTGCAGCAAGTACTGCAATTACAGTGCAGGTATTACTACCACTAGGTCTTCCACCAATGGAGGACTGGCAAATGTATGAGGGCAGTAGCCACTCAGTTACATCAAGATGTTGTGCAATTGAGACATTTATGCGAAGAGTGGTCTTAGAATCTGGTGTTGGAAATGAAGCTGACTGGTTGTTGCAAGTACTCTGATAACTCTTATGCTGGTTTGCTGTGTGCCATGAACAAGGGCAATTTCAGCTACTGATGTCATCACTAACTGTGCAGGTACCATTTTCACAGAAATAACATTTGACCTGTGCATTGTTAAGCCTCTTGTGTCCATGAACAGGATGGTGACATTGTCTACAGTGAGGAGGTGCCTTGTTGGTTGAAGGTGTGGTTTGGTTGTAAGTGTGACTCTGGCTAAGGTTGGAAGATGTGAGTGGTTGAGTTGCTGGATTTAGGTAGGAAATTTCATTGTTTAACTGTTTGACAACCCTATCAAACTATTCCCTCTCAATTTCTTCTCCCCCAGGGATTTCAGTTTATAAATATGTTGGCACTGCTGATGTTTCATTACTGTGATTAGTTTGGGATTCAGTTTCATGCATGTTAGATGCCAGATGTAAAATTGCTTTATTAGCTGTCTCACCAAGCTCTTTCATTTTTTTTTTTTAGAAACTCCTTACACAGTGTGAAGTTACGAAGTTGATCCATCGAGACAAACACCATAGAATGAATGAATGAAAACAACCATGCAGGAGGGTCCAATTCTCATCTTGGCTGCAAATGTTACACAGAGGTAAATCACATTTTTTTGTTTGATCTGGCTTGATATCACAGTGATACCCTAAAGGTAAAACAGTCATCTTCTTATTTTTGTTGGGGGACATTGTTGACAGTATGACATGAGTTGGAACACTTGTGTTGCAGCTGTTGTTTGAGGAGAATTGACTCTGAGAGATTTTTATAAACATGGAGGACAGTGCTTGAGCGCATCTCACTTTTAGTAAGCGAAGTTGGTTGTGTGAGAAAGAAAACTGCCTAGGTGTGATGAAAAATGACCTGTAGTCTGATTGTTTACCCTCTGACTGGAAAACGGACTTTGCTCTCTTTCTAAGTTCATCAGCAGAATCAGAACCTTTTGTCTGTGAATGGAATATGCTATGAGTGTTTTCCACGAGATATTCATCAAAAATGGCAATGTAATTCCTTAGTATATTATACAGTTGTGGAGTATTTTTTTTTTTTTAATAGTATCTCTTTATTGCGTCGTACTCTCCAAAGGGAGATGTTAGTCTACTTGCAATAAAGTTCAATAATACAATATGAATAACATAAAACGATAACTTTACCATATCCGAATACAATACGTTGATTGAAAAGCTATTACTGCTAAATTACATTTGTGCATTGAGACTTTGATACATTAAATGAGTTTCACTGTTGGCAGGTGTACCACTAAGTTTTTTTTTTATTTACTTTTTTATTATTTAAATTTTGTTTTTATTTTATTTTGTATTTTTTTTAAAGAGAGTTGAGATATTTTAACCGCATTTGTCAGGAGCTAGTTATTGATGGTATTTTCAATTAGGTCCCTTTGGTGAACTGTATTCACAAAGTTGTGGAGGACAATGGGCTTGTTGTTAAGTTTACAACTATAGATATAATAACGCATGAATAGTGTGACGTAGTCGAATTTCCTGGTGGTACTATTCTCGTTTAAGTTGGAGGTAATTCCGAATAAAAGTTCCTCCGTAGTTGGAGAGAACTGTGAATTGTACGTTGTGTTAAACCACCGAATGACTTTCTGTATGAATGATTTCGTAAAGGGACAGTGAATAAAGGTGTGATCGATTGAGTCTTTTTCCCCACAAAAGCAGCATTCTTCGTCAGTTTTAATACCATATTTGAATAGTTCTCTCTTTGTCACCACGATTCTATGAATAAACTTAAATTGAAATTCTTTTAGTTTTGTTTCTTTGCACAGCTTTCGTATTGACTTAAATATCTTTGCCCATTTTTCATCATTCAAAGAAAGTATTTCGCTCCATCTTTTAGGACCTGCCTGACCTCCAGTGTGGATTTTAGCAATTAAAAGATTATAGAAATCCCTTGATTTGGCTTTATCAAGGTTGAGCGTGAAATTTCCGTTGAGGTGAAAAAGATGATCGTTACTTGTGAAAAACTGATTATTAACTGATTCTATTTGTCTTGCTTTCGACCGTAGCCGGTCAGGTATGGCACTAATAATCTGAAAATACTGGAGGAAGTTTGTCTTGCAAGAAAACTTTCCTTTAAATTCCTGGAATGAGAGATAGCTACCATCCTCCTTCAACAAGTCTTTAATAGAAACGATTCCCTTCTCCATCCAGTTGCTGAGATAAACGGGTGTTTCATCTACTAGAATTTCTTTATTATTATACAGTACTACATCACTTTCCTGGTCGTAACCGTAAAGTATTTTTAATTCTTAAAAGAATTTGAGAATGTTCTTATAAAAGACTGGCAATTGAGGAAAGTACTTTGTGTCGTAGTTGCATTTTAGAAGAAAATTTAAGCCCCCCTTTTTCCTGAAATAGTGGTTTGGCACAGAGCACCAATTTTTATCTCCAGCATTCAAAAGTCTAGGGATCCATGCAAGTCTCAAGGCTTTAAACATAAGATCTACATCTGTCATGCGTAGCCCACCTTCCTCTAAATCTTGGTAAAGCACGGTTCGTTTGATCTTATCCTTCTTCTTTTTCCATATAAAGTTAAACAACTTTCTTTTCAGCGTGTCTGCGACTGTATCAGGAACTTCAATATTTGAAGCGGAATAAATGATCTGTGAGATACCTAGAGTTTTGGTTATTAAAAGTTGTAGAGTATGTTTTCCCCAGTGAGAACACATGTTGATCTAAATAAGTGGTGCTTTGTTATAGTTCTGGTGTGGGAGGCAAGTAAACATGATCCAAATCCTGATCATTGCTCTAAAATACTCAGAGAAATTGTTGAGTTTGAAAGAAATGTTATATATCGACAATACCAAGGGTATATAGCTGTCTAGTAAAGTGAATAGGGTCCCATACTCTGCATCTTTGAACCGCGAGAACTTTGCCATCACAGTGTGGCGTATAAGTGTCCAACCACCATACACAATCTCAAGAATCAGGCTAATCCTCCAGGGTTTGAGATTATCTGCTAATTTGCTTCTTGAGAAAATTGTTTCATATACTGTTTTGAAAAACGGATGATAGGAATGAACAAAGTGTTCTCTGCTGTTTAAGGAAATGTGAAGTGGCCCAATAGTTGGTACTAATGACAGAGTGATGTTGCTTGTGGCAAGCTGTTGTTCAAGAGATTTTCAATAGTACCAGATGTCATTGGAAAAGAATACAAGGAATGATCAGGTAAAATATTGTCCTGTTGCAGAGGAGTGTCTGAAAATCCTGGATAAGAGTTGACAAACTTCTTAAGTGATTCATATATGATTTGTCTACAATAAAATTGGCATGGCCAATCCTCTGGCTGAAAAACAATAAATTTCTTTAAATAGGCAGCCAAGCCAGTGTGCATTGCCACATCATATGCAGTATTAAAGTCCCCCTTTGACTTCAGTCTCAGTTCTACAAAATCTAATAGGTGCAAATCATCCATTTTGCGCATTGTTTGCACATTGTCACTGTCACGGTATTGATGAATGTTGATTCTATGTCTCTCAAATTCAGGATTAAAAAATGCCCTTGTGAATCAGTCAGGCATTACAGAAGCATAACTCTCACTGATGTTGTGCATGGACGATGCAGCAGTAATTAGTAGTATGCATGCTTCAATCATCAATTATTAGCACTGTTAGCTATTTGCAATCTGTAGCTGTAGTTATAAAATCTTCAAAAGATTTGAAATGAGACTGTGACATTTTGTGCATAACATTGTTTAAAGTTCTGCTGGAACATGTATGCCCGTGATATGTTCTGTTTCAATGCCCTCTTGATTTATGAGATTACTCTTGAGATAAAGAGCATGGTCCATTTGAAGAGGATTGCATGTTTGGCTGAGACAGTAGCACAAATTGTAAATGAATGAGACAACCCTTTTTTTGTTTAGATGTATACGGTCTGTTGAATGCTGAGAACCAGTGACTGAATCCAGAATAGTGTTGAAAAACTTTGTTGCACCTGCTGATATGCAAAACTCTCTGAAACTGTCTGGATCATACACTGTTTCTGCCTTGTTAAATACTATGTCATCATAAATCTTTTTCTTGACCAATACTATTTCCTCTGTCATATCACATCCTACATTGGGTGGGAAATAAAATTTGCATTCAAGTGAAATCTCAATTTCATGTTATTGCAAGTCATAATAATAAGAGGCTCATTACGTAAAAGCCTCATGGTAGTTCTGCTACAATGTATGATAATTATTATAGCAAGGTTAACAAAACTCTTATGATTATTTTGATTAAGTCATCTAGTTTTGTTCAGTCTTGTTCCTTGGGGATACAGGCTATGGAAACAAGTTTGACTTTCATTCTCAATGATACTATCAGTTGTAAAAGTTTGTTTTTATTGCCTGTAATAAGAGTCTCGTCAGACCATCAGGTTGTTACAAAATGCCTGTTATTTAAAAAGTCGAAGAGTAAAGTTGCCAAGCGCATATCTTTCTTTGATAAACATCAATAAAGTTTTTATTTGGAGGTATTGATTCACTAACCAGTGGGGGCTAGAGGTGGAATGAAGCAATCTTTATTCAGTAATTTACATTTCAACAGGAAGCCCAAAAGTTTGATTGGTTTTAATTTGCATATTCTTATTCTTTCAGACATTCCATTCAGAAGCTGAGGATGCCTTTGCACCCGTTCCTCCACAAATGGTGCAATTCCCATATGTTTTGGTTCAGGGGTAGTTTGGTCCAAATAAAGTATTCAATTTAAAATTTATAAGTGTCTACTATTGCAAATTTCAGCTTCCAAAATGAATGAAAATCTGAATTTTCCGAGAAAAATGATTGAAAAAAGGTTATTTACTCGCTGATAAAATCCGTAATTTTTCCTCCATGTCTAATAATCACTCCCTGGATACAACTACCATCTCTCTAGTACTACTGCCATCTGACTTTTCTTTACTCAAAATTAATCTTTTGTGTTTGGGTATTCGTCCCCTTTGGTTGTGATTCATGTCAACAAACTTTTGAACAAAAAAAAACTTTGGTTAAATTTTAATTTATGCTTAAGTAGGTACTTCAAGTGTTCAATAATACCTTGAGATAGCACTAACATGCTGAAACGAATTTCCAGTTCGCCTGTGTTCTTCTACAATCCTCCTACATCCTTCACAAATAACGTCCTCCGCATCGATCGCTCTCATTACTTTTCGCCTTTTGAAAGTAACGCGGCTGGGACTTTCTCCCGCATACCACGCAACCATTTTTTGATTTTGTCGCGCTTCCAGCTTAGTAACATTGAGAAAAAATCACAAGAATGACAATAAACACAAATAGCCGAGCCATTGTATTTCGTGCTCCACTACTATCGCATGTATTCAAAAACTGGCGGGAAACAAATACGTACGCGCGCCGCAGGCGCATGCCAGCGGTTACTCCAAACATACAGAAATTCTACTGGCGCTTTCGCAGCAAAATGCCCCTCTGCTGCTGTTGGCGGCAATCCAATGACCCTGTTCCGAGTTTTAAGCCAATAGTCAATGTTTAGCTTTTATAACTTTGATGAAGTTGTTTCTTTCGTTCGATTTAGTCTTTTCTATTTCATTTCATCAGGTACCAAAATTTACTTACATGCCTTGCGTCTTCCTCGGCTGGGTAAATTAAATAGTGTACTAGTAGGCCAGTGCAAAGAAAACAAAACCCAACAACTACTCGTTTCAGTAGTGTTCTTAGCTGCGAGAATCTCTTAATATCATCTCTTCACCACAGTGCAAATATATGAATTTCATATATCTAAAATCATCATTCATTACTTGGATGGTTTATTTGGATCCAACACATTGACCAGCTCCCAGTTGGCTTGTTAGCTCAGTTGGTAGAGCGCTGCAACGGTATCGTAGAGGTCATGGGTTCAAATCCCGTACGAGACTGAATTTTTTTCAGGTCCTATCATCAACTACTCGTTTCAGTAGTGTTCTTAGCTGCGAGGATCTCTTAATATCATCAAAACAAAACCCGTTTCTCCCAAAAAAGGTTAAGTCCAGTTGCAATTTCGTATGCTCGGTTCAGTTTTGATCTTCATATCAAATCAAAGCATATAAGGGCTGAGTACGCAAAGGAAGCCTTTTTATTTTCTAATGCGGATTGAAAGCAAATGTTTATTGTATTTTCATCGTCACTTCTCAGCCTCGCCGATTTTGTTTCGTTATTTCTAACCTTACTTCTTAGGGATGCCTATTAGCATGCGAAATGACTTGTTAGGGAGCAAAGTCATCGAAAAATATCTTTGGCATTGGACTCTGGAACATTATCCTTGAATCGTCAAGGCTATTTCTTGCACGGTATTCATAAAATAGGTTGTTACTAAAGATTTTAGATATATGAAAATTCACATATTTGCACTGCGGTGGAGAGATGAAATTATAAGATCCTCGCAGCTAAGAACACTACTGAGTAGTTGTAAATAGGACCTGAAAAAAATTCAGGCCCGTACGGGATTTGAACCCATGACCTCTGCGATACCGGTGCAGCGCTCTACCAATTGAGCTAACAAGCCAACAAGGAGCTGGTCAATGAATTGGGTACAAATAAACATCCAAGTGAATGAAGATTTTAGATATATGAAAATTCACATATTTGCACTCCGGTGGAGAGATGAAATTATAAGATCCTCGCAGCTAAGAACACTACTGAAACGAGTAGTTATAAATAGGACCTGAAAAAAATTCAGAAAAAAAATTCATACAATTTAAGTAAACTTGCCATTGATTTGCAAATTTATTCATCGACTTAGCGCCCGCTAAGTCGATGACAAGTAAATTTCTATAAGAAATGTACAGTACGCGGCTAAGAAGCATATCCATGTATATCATATGTGGGTTCTTGGGCTCTGCATAAGGGTAAAGTGGCCTCATGGTCTCGGGCATGCGACATCAGGCGATATTTCAAACACAGAGCACATTATTCTTAATTCAAACAAAGCTTGGCCAGTAACATATCTGTTCGTCGCTGACGTGAATTGGTCTGTAAACTTATTTGTGTATATACAACTGTGACATTAATGCTATCAGCTGTTAGTAGCATCTTAAAATATTTCAGAACATTATAGAGTAGTCACTACAATATGTATTGAATAACAGACTTTCATGTACTTGCTGATTGTGTTATCAGCCAAGTTCTCCATGTTTTTCTTGTTCTAAGTTTGCAGTTTCATAATCAAACACTTTCAGTAAGACGCAAGCAGCGAGATACTTGTCATCAGACTTCTCTACGGTAACCGTAAAAAATCACAGACGGGAATTGACAGAAGGTCTAATAGAAGAGTAGTGAGCATAAATAAAAGAAACTAATTGACTAAGTGGAGAGAAAAAACTCAAGATGAAGATTTTCCAGCGCCAAAATACAAACAAATGAACTCTGACAAATATGATTAAATTGAATACTTTTATAGTCTTAAATTTATAGTCTTTTTTCCGCTCTGGCTCAAGATGATGGAGTAGGGAGAATTCATAACATCTGTATTATAAACTGAAAGGACAGTCATGGATTTTATGGATTTTCTATCGAAAAGTGTTTTTTAAACCTTTTCTAGTTTTTATTAGGTTATGTAAACACAAATGCCCGTCCTTACTGCTTCTGTTAAGATATTTTTCTGAGACACGCAAGAATCTTAAAAGTCACATCCGTGTTTAACCAATAATCCCGAATTGATATTTTTCTTTATTCCCATCACTGCTATGCTTGATATTGTAAGGAGAAATTCTCTCTTGAGAGGTAAAGGGTTAATTAATCCTATTTGGAACTCAACAACACCTTCGTATGTCCTATTGTCATCATGGTATCCTCCCGCTCCAAAGTAGATTCTAGAATCAGTGCTTGTGCAGTCTTTTTCATTATTTCCGAGAATACCAACTCTTGCCCTGGGCTGATCTTCATGCCGAGGCATATCTTGGGGAAGGGTGTGTTCCATTAGGTAATTTATTTTCCTGTAAGTCCGAGTCTTGAATGATGTTACAAATAGGATTACAGGCCATCATTTGATCGTATAGTTTGGTGAAAGCTGGGGAAGAGGAATTGTCGCCATTCACAGTCAGCAAAAGGAATGTAGCGGTGATACAAACTTGACGGAATACACTCATTATGACGAGTTGTCATAGTTTTATGCGAATAAGAAGACTTTGTGAATGTTCTGTCCAGCCCTCTTATGAGTAGCAAGCGTGTAACCGTGCCTCTGTGTATTGTGTCTCAGTAAATGAGCTGGTAAGATCTTAGCTTCTATAAGTTTGAAGAGGTTATTTCTTTCGCTCAATTTTTCTTTAAGTTTCAAAGACCAAGAATATATTTTCATCGGTTGCTTATCCCTAGCTGTGTCAATTAGAGAATAATTTATTGGTGATCCAGTCTTTGGGTTGAGCAAACACAAAGCGTCTTACTTCTGCGAAAAAAAAATGCCAAAAGAAATTTCGCTCGCCTCGTTCAGTTTTGATCCTAAAATCAAATTTTCCTTGATCCCTGTCGATTTTAAAGTTTTCAACGACTGAATAAGCTAAGGAAGCCTTTTTCTCAGCTCTTTGTGCACACTGAAAATGCAACAACAACAAAAATACAATAATTGCATTTCTGCCGTCTATTTTAAGCTGAGGCGATTTTGTCCTTTAGTTTAAGCCTAGGACTCGTATACGAGATGGTCAAGCAGAGAGCCAGTTCGTCGAAACTTTTCTCTGGTCTATGTGTTATTTCTATAAAATAATTACATTCATCATTTATTTTGCGGTTTTCGTAAAATAGTTCGTTACTATTTACAACTTAAGTAAACTTAAATAATTGATTTGCAAATTTACTGCTCACTTGGCCGATGACACTTCAAAATGGGCTCAGTGTCGGGGAAAACCAGAATACAGCAAGTGCGAAATCAAGCGAGGAATGTCTTTTTTTCGGTTGAAACAAAGTTTTTCAGGCCAATAACACATCTGCTTATCGAAGCTGTTAATTAGTTTGTAAACTTACTTGTGTAAATATAAAATGCATCATTCTATTACGGTTGTTAGTGGCGTCTACGGAACATTTTAGAGCATTCTAAATGATATACGCCACGAGTAAGTTGAAAGACTAGTCACTAAGACATGCATTGCGAAATAAATTTGATTTACCTATCAACAAACTTTCTCATTCCTTTTCAGAACAGACAGACAGAAAGAACAGAAAAGGAGTAAGCAAGGCTGAAAGAAACTCATTAACCATGCGGTAAGAGAAACAAGATATGTTTTCACGGTGCCGAAATACAAACAAATGAACAATTCCAAGTATAAAACGCCCTTTGATTCACTTCCAATTTCCTTTCCATTTCTCAAGACGAGTGCATCGAGAGAACGCGAAACATCCCCACATAAAAAAAAAGAAAGGGACAGCCATGGATTTAAAGGAGTTTCTATTGAAAATTCTGTTAGCACTTTAAGTGTCAGCGAAGAAAAACTCGTAACTCATCTTTATTGCTTCTGTTAAGATATTTCTCAAGACACCCGCGAATCTAAAACGTCGAAGTCACAGCCGTGTTTATGTACTCTCATCTTAACAATTCTACTGACCAATGAGAGTGCATGTAAGATTTCGGTTTTCGCATTAAGATTAAAAGGCAGAAGATTTTAGGATATTTCTGGTATTTCATTGGCAAAAAAACAAAACAAAACAAAACAAAACAAAAATCAACATGACGGTCACGTTTGTGTTAGCAGGCTACAAAATTTATGACAGCGTTCCGCACGCTCTTGCAATCCACAAACATTGGAGGATTTCGTTGAACCACTCCTCATGGTTGCAAAATTGGTCAAGATAAAATTTCTTGGTAATCAAAGTTCGCAATGCATTTGCTTCAATCAGGGGGGTTCCTAATAAGGGGAAACGTCAGGGAGGTTTGGAGAAACATCTTACATTCTTTCGATAAATGGCAAAAGAGGCTCTAAAGGGTCAGTTCTTCCTCTTGAATACACTGACAACTATGTCTCTACACCTGGAAATTTTTTTTCAGGATTTGAATCATTCCCAGTAGTAGCAAATCGTTCAACAACAGCGAAAGTGACCAACTAGAGATGAGTACAAAAAATGCTGTCTTTGTGTACCAACTGAGTGACACTCAGAATAAAAGTGTTGTCATGAAGGAGAATTAGAATTTAGACCTAAGAGTAGCAACGTCTTCCGTGCTGAGATTTTATCGGTAATAATATATCAATAGGAGTATTATTGTGCGCAATTTTAGTGAAGGGATAATCAATTTTCGATCATAAACTTTTCTTACTGTTCTCTATTGGGGAATTATTCGTGACCATTTTATAACAGATTAATGATGGAAAGATCCGATGCATGCTGACATATACTGGTCAAACATCATCTTAAATCTTAGTTTAAGTTGAAACTAAGCTTTGCTGTGAATTATTCACTGGATCATATCACAAATATGCATACGTCATTGGCAAGGAATATTTTTTTGCGCCAATTTTTTATTCATGTGAAATCCCAACTTCCAGTAACATAGCTATATTATCACAACCATCGAAAATTGTTAGGAAATAATTTTGATCATGAACTGGATGTCAACGGTAAACTAACGAAGGTCCAAACTAGTTAAACGGTATCAGTTTTAAACGACTTTTTTTCATTAGCTTTAACCCCTTGAGCTACATTTACAAATTTGAGTTTACTTTGGGCATAGCTCGAAGGCCATGTCACGGATAGTTCAACGATTCCCTTGTCACTGCACCAAGATATATCCCATAGCTTTGATGTGCTTCTCTCCATTGTCCGATGTGTATCCTTTTATTGCATAATTTCCACAAGAGATGGGGTCATCCTGATATCCTCCCATTCCAAAGCCGATTAAAGAATCAGTGTTTGCGCAGTCCTTTTTATTATTTCCGAGAATACCGACTCTTGCTTTACAATAGCCTTTGGAACTGCCCGCAGTATTGAAGCCTTCTTTGTTACAGTTGGTCTGTGGGGAGGACTGTAAGCCGATCAACTTCTTCCACGTGTTGCGACTCAGTGCAGTGTTGCGGTATTTTCCATCAGCGATAATTGAGTGGAAAGAGCTTGTGGAGGGAGCTTACCTGCTTGTTGATGAAAATGAACCTGAGCTGTTGGTTGATTTTTATACAGAGGCAGATCTTAGAGAAGAGTGTGTTCCAGTGGGTTGGTAATTTGGTCTCTTTTGAGTCAAAGCCAGTCTTTCCTCCGGGAAGGTTGTAGACATATTTGTCGCTCTCAAGCTTGAAATCATAATGGTAGGTTTTCTGAAATGTTGAGGAAAGGAAAGTGTTACCAGTGCTTAGTTCACAAGAGTGGTATTCCATGATAGTAAAGCTGCAAACCGTCTTGCCGTCAATCCTCATGGCCAAAGTCCATCCTCCATCTCCGCATCTCCAAAGTTTCCCAAGTGACAGTAAACAGTAACGTTTTGTGAACCAACATTAGGAAGTAAACTTGACTCTTGCCGACCTGTGGATAACAGAAATACTCGTGTCCACAAAAGTCACTACCGCCCTTGTAAAAACCAAGAGGAAGGGTCTAAAAAAGGTCTACTTATCTTAAATGTAACAGTACAGGCTACATTTGCATTAATTTTGTGATGATTCTATCACTATTCATTTACTTGTATTTTTCGTAGTGTTCCTTGCAAGAAGAGGCTGGTGAAATGAAAAGAACAGTGCAGGTTAATATTTTAAAAATAGCTTTTATCATTCTAAAACGCTTAATCCGACTTATGAAGAATGGAAAGAAGGGTTTTAAAACAAAAACGAGAACCGTTTGTGTGGCTTTTGAAACAATCGCGCGCGTTGTTTAAACCCTCAAATCAATGGCGAGAGTTGCTACGCGAGACACGTAAAATACTTCAGTCTGGTTGGACTACCTGGAAGTGAAGGAGAACGATTCTTCATTGCTGCAATAAGACCTTCGAGTTTGGTCTGTAACATTTTCATGGCATTGTTGGCGTCCGAGTCTTGAATCTTGTTACAGATAAGATTGCACGCCATCATTTGGTCGTATGGCTTAGCGCAGGCTGGGGAAGAGGATTTGTCTCCATTTGCGGTCAACAAAAGGAACACAGGGGTGATACAAACTTGGAGGAGCCCGCTCATTTTGACGATTTGTCTTAGCTTGATGGGAATAAGAGGACTCTGTGAATCTTTTGTCTGTTATGAGTAGCTAGCTTGTAACGTCGTTTATGTGTATGCGTCTCAGCAAATGTTTACTACGGCCTCGGGCGGTTCTCAAGACCTCGGGCACAGTTTTTACCAATATGGACCTCCCAGCTGGTGAATAACATATTTATTCAGATCTATAAAGAGAACAAGATACCGGTTCATTTATTTGGATGAGTAGAGGTTTGAAGGTTGTTGGCGAGGCGGACACTTTTTTGTCATAATACCTAATCGAACAACAACCGTGAAAGTGACCGACTGGCAATGGGAACAAGAAATGCTGTCTTTGTATAGCAACTTAAAAAGAGTAACTCTCTGAATGAAAATGCAGTCATGAAGGAGAACTAGAATTTAGACATTAGATTAGCACCGTCTTCCTTGTTGAGATTTTATCGCTAATGAATCGCAGTATTATTATTATGCGCAGTTTTAGTGAAGGAATAATCACTTTTCGATCATAAACGTTTATTACTGTGCTCTGTTAGAGATGCTCTCGTGACAATTTTTCAACAGATTAATGATAGAAGACTCGATGTATTCTGACACATACTCGCCAAACATCACCTCAAATCGTAGTTTAAGCTGAAAATAGGCTTTGTCGTGAATTTTTCACTAGATCATATCACGAATGTGCATACGTCTTTTATAATGAATATTTTTTCGCGCCAATTTTTTTATTCATGCCAAATCCCAACTTCCAGTAACGTAGCTGTATAAATCATCACCGTCGAAAATTGTCAGGAAATAATTTTGATCAGAAACTGGATAACAACGGTAAACTAACGAAAGTCCAAACAAGATAAATGTGATAAGTTTTGAACGACTTTTTTTATTGGCATTTATCCCTTGAGCTACATCTACATATTTGAGCTTATTTTGGGCATTGTTCGAAAGCCATGTCACGGAGAGTTCAAAGATTCCCATGTCGCTTCACCAAGATATATCGAATAGCTTTGATATGCTTCTCTCCATTGTCCGATGAGTCACCTTCTATTGCATCATTACCACATGTATTAGAACCGTCAACATATCCTCCTGTTCCAAAACCGACTCTGAAATCAGCGTTTGCGCAGTCTTTTTCATTATTTCCAAGAATACCACTTCTGGCTCTAGAATATGCTTTGGCACTTCCCAGCACTAGTGGTTCTGCCCGCAGCATTGAAGCCTTCCTTGTTACAATTGGCCTGTAAGGAGGATTGTGAACCGATTAACTTCCTCCACGCGTTGCGACCCAATGAGGTTGCGCGGTATTTTCCATAAGCGATCAGAGAGGAGAGAGAGAGCTTACCTGCTTCTTGATGACAATGAACTTGAACTGTTGGTTGATCTTCATACAGAGGCATATCTTGGAGGAGAACGATTCTTCATCGCTGCAATAAGACTTTCGAGTTTGGTTTGTAACATTTTCATGGCATCGTTGGCGTCCGAGTCTTAAATCATGTCACAGATAAGATTACACGGCATCATTTGGTCGTAGGGCTTGGCGAAAACTGGGGAAGAGGATTTGCCTCCATTTATGGTCAGCAAAAGGAACACAGCGGTGATACAAACTTGGACTGACAACCCGCTCATTTTGACGAGTTGTCGTAGCATTATGAGAATAAGAGGACTGTGTGAATCTTTTGTCTGTTATGAGTACGTAGCTTGCGTGGCTTGGCCATTCCCCGGCTGAATAAATTAAATAGTGTACTAGTAAGCCAGTGCAAGGTTGAGCGAACTGACAACCCGTTACCCCTGAAAAAATTTATTCCAGTCGCAATATCAGTTTTGATCGTTATATCAAATCGATATCAAAGCATTTAAGAGCTGAACTCGCAAAGGAAACCTCTATTTAATTTCTAATGCAGACTGAAAGCTTATGTTTATTTTTTTTTCATGGTCACTTCGTAGCCTTGCTAAATCGCAGAGGGTCCTATAGAAAAACAGTGAGCACGAATGTAAAGGAATTCATGAACTACGTTGTCGTGGCGCCGAAATACAGACAAATGAACTCTGAAAAATATGAATAAACTGAATACTCTTATAGTCTTAATTTCATAGTCTTTTCTCTCTGTTCTGGCTCAAGATGATGGGGTCGGAAGCATTCGAATTATCTGTACTATAAACTGTAAGGACTCTCATGGATTTTATGAATTATCAATCGAAAAGTGTTTTTCAACCCTTTCCAATTTTAAGATCAGGTTATGCAAACATAAGTGCCCGTCTTTATGGGTTCCGTTAGGATATTTTTCTGAAACACGCACGAATCTCCGTGTTTACTTACTCCCATCGAAATTACTCCCATCGAAACTTACTCCCATCGAAACTTAAAATTGTTAGACTTAGGGAAGTATATGTCTACAGTCCATCTGGAAAATGTTTTCTTTTAATTTGGATCATCACTAGTATGTTTTACAAACGATTCACCGGATATGGAACCCTTGAGAAGTCATTTGCTTGAGGACAGACGTTTCAAGTCGAACGAAGACCGTCAGATGTTAACTGTGCTTTCCCTGCATGGCCTTTTTTCATGGCCTAAATTCGTAGCCGTGTGTACTTTAAACGCTGATTGAAAGGCTTCCTACTTAATCGTTAGATGTCAAGGCACGCACGGCTAGAACCAGTCAAATTCTCCTTCTGGTCGGCTCAACACCTCAAAAACATTGTGCTTAAATGCCCCCGTGAGAATAATCATTTAAACGCAACATTTCCTTTTTGTTTTGTTTTGAGTGTGATAATCAGCTACGCAGGTAACCTTGAGTTATTAACTGCAGGTTAAAGTGTTATCGATTCTGCTATTTGTTTTCAACAGCAAATGACAAGAACGTTTTTGGAAAGAAAATTTTCT
This sequence comes from Pocillopora damicornis, assembly GCF_964200805.1. Taxonomy (NCBI): domain Eukaryota; kingdom Metazoa; phylum Cnidaria; class Anthozoa; order Scleractinia; family Pocilloporidae; genus Pocillopora; species Pocillopora damicornis. The sequence goes on from NC_142676.1 coordinate 9,362,919, forward strand.
AACAAGTAAAGTAGTCCTCACAAATTCAGAAATGTCTATAATGAAGGCTCCATTTTGGTTTTTATGACGACTGCGAAAGCAAATTTCAATGTTTGAGTGCTTTTTCATCAGACACACTTCATCAGAAAAAGGAGTTCAAACAATCTTCAATTAAATTTCCGTCGTTGTTTATAAGGATCATCTTCTTTTTCATTCTACCAAGAGCCTGTTTATGACCAGAGTTTGATTTACCTTTCACCGCTCTGCAAATAAGTAAAAATAACATTTTTATTGAGTAAAGTAACTGCTATTTACTTTAGTGCTTCCTACTCTGTTTTTTTCTTCTCTCCTTTATTTCAGAAATTGACGCAATCTTCTTGTAAAGGGTCCAAAATATTGAGTAACGTCGAATTAAGCCATTAAATTTCCTGCCGAGAGGTTAGTTTACCGTGTTCTCTCTTAAATACGCATGGTGTCCCTCGCAGCTTGGTACAGAATGACAGAAATCAACGAAACATCATCGATAACGAATACGGGAATCGTCAATATTGCCTTGAAAGCTTTCTCGCCTTGTACAGCTATCGTATTGAATAGCTTGGCAATCCATGCCTTGATAAGGACTTCATCTCTACCAAAGCCTACGAAAACATTGCTCTTGAGTCTTGCAATGTCTGATCTCTCTGTTGGTTTAGTATCTCAGCCGTTATTCATAGCACGCATTTTAAGACAAAGTTTTACATCTGTGTACTTCATTTCTTTGGTCTTTCAAACTGCTCTTGCACACGTTTCGTTTTTTGGAGTCAGCTTTGAATGTGGACAGACTCTTGGCCATTTATCTTCGTCTCAGATATCAGGAACTTGTGACTCAGAGACGTGTTGTCAGAACAGTCAATTTACTTTGGGTTTTGAGTTGTTTTCTTCCAGCAGTTTCCTTTCTTTGCTTGATTCCAGCGGAACTTTTAGTCAGCATTTGAAGTGTTTGTTTTATTTGAATGACAATTTCATGTTTTCGGCTTTACTTTGCTGTAAGACGCAACAGAAACCAAATTCATGCTTTACAAGTACAACAAACAGTGCAAGATGGTGAATTAAAAGATGGTTCAAGATTTTAAAAAAGTGTATTCAACATATTTTATGTGTATTTTGTCTTTTGTGTTTGTTATCTGCCGAAATATTGTTTTCATGTTTGCAAGGTAATATTTAATATGAATATTAACGACTCGCCATTTGAATTATTTTAATTTTGTTCTCAAACAATGTTCTTGAATTCCTCTCTGAACCCTGTTATTTACTGATGGAGAATGAGACACATTCGACGCACCATCATTAATCGAAGTCTATACAGCGGATGATCAACACGGAAATGACGTACTGTTGATCTGACGATATGTTCCCTCATCGAGCCTCCTTAGTTAGAACGCTACAACGAAATGTTCTGCTATGGGGATCAATTATTATCTATTTTATTCATTTATGGTCAGCTCGGCTGGTTCTTTTGAATTAGGACATTATTTTTGAGAAGAGAGAAAAAACATGAACAAACAATGGAGTGGAATAGTAATAATGATATTAACTAAAACAATCATTACAATAATGAGTAGGTTATGTCGTCAAACGTTTCTTTTCCATTGACCTGCGATGCCAGAAGACAGCTTACAGATTATGAGTTTTATAAGTGAAATAACGATTCTAAGCAGTGGAGGGTGGTAACGTCGATCCTCATTTCTATTGAACTAACCAGGGAGCTTTTGACGTTGATTTGGATGGGATTTTAAGTAAAAAAGAGGGAAAAAATGGTTTGAGAAACCGAGCTATTTTGAACGATCGTCTTATTTCTTTGTATCTCCTCATGCTAAGACGTTATTTTCAGTTAACATTGTGCGTTCATTTGCGCCATATATTTGACAGTGACTGTCATGTTTTCCTTGTCACTGCACCAAGATGTACCCCATTCCCTTGATGTGTTGTTCTCCGTTATCAGGTGAGTATTTTGCTAGGTTACCACACGTGTTGGAGTTGTCAGGATTCCCTCCAGTACCAAAGCCAATTCTAGAATTACAAGAAGAGCACTTGTTCTCATTATTGGCAATGAAACCGATTCTTGCCTTTGAGAAACCCTGGACACTACATACAGCATTGAACCCTTCTTTGTTGCAGTTATGCTGTAGGGAGGCCTGGGAACCAATCAGCGACTTCCAACTGTTTCGACCTGCTGACGTGCTGCGGTACTGCCCGTCAGCAATCAGTGAGTGCAATGAGTTTGCTCGCTAATTGATCACAATGAAGTTGATCTGACTACCAATCCTCATACCGAGACAGATCTTGGAAAAGGGAGTGCTCCAGTAGGTCGGTAACTTGGTTTCTTGCTGGTCAAACCCAGTTACGCCTCCAACTCGGTTAAAAGCGTTTTTGTCGCTCCAGAGGTCAGATTCAAAGCGGAAGGTTTGCTAAGAAGGAGAGAGAAAATTAATATGCCAAATATTGGGAAAATCTAAGCCAATTAAGGTTCAAAGTAAATTTCCAGTGTGGCTTACGTTGCTCCGTACCTAAAAGGTGCGCAAAGAAAACTTACGAAAGTAATTTCCACCGCCGCGTAAAAAACGCTATCACACGATTTTTTTACGTGTGATTAACGCAGGCCCGTGCGTTAAGGTTGAAGCGTGTTTAACTTTTCTCTGCACTCTCGCGATTGCAACTTGCTTAACCTAACTAAACAACCCTGACCCTAGCCGAAAAAAAAAAATGCATGTAGAAAGATGACGACTTTTAGTCAACGGATGCGTGAACGCAGGTAAATTTTCATTTTAAAGAACGTAATATTTTTTCAGTGCACGTTCACGCGCGTGGAAAAAACAAAAGGCGTCTGTGGAAACCAGCTTTAAACTAAGAGAGATAAAGTGAATCGCTTTGCAGTGATTACTTACCTTACGCGGGCAAGGTGGTCTTCCACTCAAAAATTTGTATTTTTTGTCAAAAAACTTTCATTTTGAAAATGGTGCTTTTTGGTATCTTTAACCATTACTCTTTCATTCTACAGCTTCCTTTTTTCCATATTCAGGAGGTAAAGTCAAAAATTTTGCTAAATTCCTTAGCGAGTATGAATTTTCACCTTAGCAACGACCATAGCAACGGTTTGTTTATGAAAACAAAACGCAGTTGCAGTCAAAAGGAAACGACGGAATTTCTCCTGGGACCCCTCCCTGGTTATTCCCGTTGTTTATTGACATTTCAATCAGGCATACATGCAGTGAGTTACGAGCACCCAAAATGGCGAATGATATGTGGCGACACTATTTCCCAACTTATCATCCACCATTTTGGTCGTATTCGTTCACTCTATTCCTATTGCGATTTTGCTTGATAATTTATTTATCAATGCCACCAAAGGCTCGTTCTGGTTACACAAAAAAGCGTAAATATCGTGGAAACCAGTACTCTACTGAATCGAAGCGTTCGAAGAAGGAAAAAACGAGTGTCAGCACCAAAGGTCTTGGGAAAGAATGTTCAGCTTCTGCCCGCAAGATTCCAGCAGGTCTGACCACCGCATCTTCTGAGGGTATCAAGGAGTGTAAGGAGTCAATCATAAGTGGATTTCGGTTTGTAGATATGAGAATTTTGTCTTCTGTGATGGAATGTATGCCATGCAAAGAATGCTTTGTTTGTGATTTAATTTTACAAGAGCAAGCTATGAAACGCAAAGGTTGTGCCTCGAATCTTCGTTTGCTTTGCTGCTCGTGTGGTTGGTCTATGGAATTCTTTACTTCAGCTCAAATAGGCCGTTTCTTTGAAGTAAACAGAAGATTTGTGTATGCTTCAAGATCTGTTGGTTGTGGACGTGCGGCAGGTAAGAGGTTTTGTGGACTTATGAACATGCCGCCACCTCCTAGACCTACACCATATGCTCGCCATAATAAAGAAATACTCCGAGCAGTAAAGAAGATCTCACTGGAGACAATGCGTGATACTGCAAGAGAGATTCACGATATCAAGCCAGGTTCAGATGAGGGCATAGCAAGATGTGGAGTGTCTGTTGATAGAACATGGCAGAGAAGAGGCTTTTCTTCTTTAAATGGCTGTGTGAGTGCTATTAGCATGGATACAGGGAAAGTGGTAGATGTTGAGCCCCTAAGCAAAGTTTGTATCAAGTGCAGGGAGCATGAAAATGATCCTGACACCCCAGAAACTACTGCATGGAGAGCAGACCACAGAGCCTCTTGCAAGGCAAACTTTAAGGGTTCAGCACCAGCTATGGAACCAGAAGGCGCCCTTCGAATGTTTCAAAGGTCAGTAGATCTGCATAAGCTGCAGTATGATGAATATTATGGCGATGGTGACAGCAAAAGTTACTCATTAGTCAAAGATGTATACCAAGTCTATGATATTGAAGTTCAAAAGAAGGAATGTGTTGGCCATGTTCAAAAACGACTGGGAACAGCTTTACGAAAGTTAAAGAAGGAAAAGAAAGGGATGGGTGGGAAAGGCAGGCTGACAGATGCCATGATTGACAGACTGCAAAATTACTATGGAATTGCCATTCGAAGCAACTCAGGTGATCTTGCTGCCATGAAGAAGGCAATTTATGCCAGCTTGTTTCACTGTGCTTCTTCTGCAGACAGTAATTACCATGGGCATTGCCCTGAGGGTCCTGAAAGCTGGTGTGGTTTTCAGCGGGACAAGGTCAATAGGACAAACACTTTCAAACATGGAACTGGCCTACCTTTAGATGTCAGAGAGGAAATCAAACCCATTTATAAAAGGTTGAGTGAGGACAGCCTTCTCAGCAAATGTCTTGATGGCAAGACTCAAAACCAGAATGAGTCACTCAATGGTATGGTTTGGGAGTGTGTGCCAAAGGGGGTGTTTGTTGGTTCTGAAGTACTGCAGCTGGGGGTTTATGATGCTGTCGCTCACTTTAATATTGGTTCAAGAGCAGCTATTAAAGTGTTTGAGAGTCTTGGAATTCCCCCAGGTGAATTCTGTATAAATGAATGCCAGCAGTTGGACAAGATTCGTGTTTTGAAAGCTGAATACAAGTTCCAAGAGAAGAACAAGACAAGGAGGAGGCTACTCAGGGGAAAAAGAAAGAAAAAAAATGACAAATCCCAGGAAAAGGAGGGTGACATATATGCACCTGGTGCATTTTAATGAGAACATCAAAGAGCTTAGCTTAAACTTTCCAAAAGGCACCAGTTGCTTTAGTGATTATTTTGATTGATCAACTTAAATCTTTAAACTTGATTTTCTCAGTTTTGCAATTTTGAGAGAGTGCCCGTCACGGCAAAAAGGATTTCTTGAAAAGTATTAAACCAAAAGGGATGAAATTTTCAGGGAGGTTTGCTTGAGTATAGTTCTGTGTTGTGAACCTAAAATTATTAGTGATTTTTAGTTACATGGTTGTTGACAGATGTATCCATGGTGATAATACAAACAAAAATGTTGTAATCAAGGAACAGTTGCAATTTTATAATAGCTTGGCATAAAAAATATGGGTTTTCTGAGGTTCATGACATAAAGCCATCTTTGTACTTAGTTTTGATACCAATTTCAGGTGAATAGGACCGCTAGTTCTTGAGATATCCTTTTTACAAGAACGCCATTATTTTCACAGTTGGGGGCCCAAAACTTGGTTACCATGGCAACGACATGTCTATCAAAATTCTTAAAAGTATCAGTTTGAGGTGATCTCTCCAATGGTACTTAAATAACTTAGGTAAAGCATAAACTGAATTTTTTTAAAATTTGAGTGGAAGACCACCGCTTTGAAATTCCTTTTAAGATCCACCTCAGATCTTAGTCTGATAGACCCTTTCAATGAACTAATGAGAGTTTATTTTTCACCTTTGTATGACAGAAGACACGATACCTTTGTGCCGTTCATTTTCATGACCAGTGTCCATCCATCGCCCCCGCAGCCCATTAGGTCATTAGTCATATGACAGTAAACATGAACCTCTTCATTATCCACTTGGAGTGTATAAGCTCTGTTTTCATTTGAACTGATAAGAGGACAAATTAATTTCTTTAATTTCGCAGTCTGCCGTCTATAAGACGGTCGAGATGACTACTTTCTTTTGTATTGAATGTTGACCACGAAAGCAAAGCGACAATTTTTTTCTCTCTCTTGATCCTTAGTTAGAATAGCTATCAACAACATATTACCTTTGACTTTTGAAAATTTCTTTACATGTGTAAAAGGATGGACCTATATCAAGATTAAGTGTAAAAATAATTAATGACACACCTTGTTTGCGTATTGTTAAGGTAAATCTGTAAAGATATTAACACCAATCTGATGGCGTAAATGACTTAATACACATTCTGCACTAAGTATGGGCGAGTTGTTGAAAGCTGACAACTAATTTGAATGTTGATGTGTAGTATATCAATCACTGTTATTAGTAAAACGGCGCCAAACTGCGTACTAAGTCTCCATTGTCTTTATTGGCATTTTCAAGTTTCGCTGATTGCTGAAGTAGCCATCCGTATCCCACAGTACACTAATCATCAGAGTATTGTTGAAAGTAATGCGCACAGAAAAAATGGATTGAATGTAAATGCGACAAAAGGAAAATTACGAATTTACAATAGGATACGCCAAACGATTTTTTTAACGGAACCACAGGCTCATTTATGATTGTGTGAACAAAGATGTTTATAAAACTCCTTAAACTCGTCTTTACTGTCAAAAGTTGAAAATGATTTTTACAGAATGCGACTCTCCTACGGTTGAATGGTATATTTTTTTGTGTGGAAGACCTTTCAACGCTTTTAAACCATCTACTGTTAATTTTTATTTGGATGCTTCGGAAGGGAGCAAAAATTTTACCTTTGCACGTTTGTCCATTTCCAGAATATCCTGGTCTACAAGTACAGTTGTAGGATCCTTTGGTATTGTTGCACACAGCATCGATACTGCAGTTGGATATTCCCTCAATACACTCGTTTATATCTGCAAGATTCGCAACCGGTGTTTTCGCATGGAAAGTCAAATACTTGCTTCTGTTTTAACCAAATTGATCATACAACGGATTACAAAATGATTTTTTTGCTCAATTCCTTTCTCTAAACTAAGAGAAAATAATCGTGGACAAATTAATTTTACCATTGCAAGACCATCCATCTCCGGAATACCCAGCTTTACATGTACAATAGTATGATCCCTTGGTATTTTTGCACACGGCATCAGCACTGCAGCTGTGAAATCCGCTAGAACACTCATCGACATCTGGAAAGAATTGCCCCTGTTTTAGTTCAATGCCTACTCACGATTGGATCAAAAAGGCTAAATATTTTTCTGTTATGAAAAAAAAAAAAGAACAGAAAACAACAGTGGATCTTGACATAATCTATATTTCATGCCTAACGGACTGTAGCATTGTTCGAATCTTAAACCACCTGAATAGCGGGATGCGAGATAGTTAGTTGTAGGTTTAGCCACCTTGGTAAGTATTTAGCGGGTTTGACCTGCCTCAGCCATTTTCAATGTAATTTGAACGTGAAACGATTTCGATAAGAGCCAAATTCTTTCAAAGGAACTAGTTTATTTTTGTTTCAAATTTTTCTGCTTTAAAGCCTCTTCAATTCGGCATTATGCATTCCCCGTTTGAAGAAAATGTAACGAGTTTAACACACACAACTTGAAAGACGGTACTCAAAATTTGTTTTCAAAACACTCCGAGACGTGCATCGTGAGTTAAGAACAAGCTCTGAACAAGAATATAGGCATAATAAGTAACTTTTTGTCATAGGATTTTGCAAGTGTTTGTTCTAGAAAGTGAAGCAAGTTGTTTAAACCACAACAACGAGTGGAAAAAGAAAACAAATCCGGATGTCTACTTTCAAAACTCATTGAAATATGCGCAAAAACTTTAGCTGTACTGCCGTTTATCCTACTGACATATTGAACCATTGAACAGCGTCCATTGCAATGATAAACAATGCAGTCCTCCTTTAGAAGGAAATTCAAGTCTGAAGTGTAATGTCAGGTTGCATAAGAAGAAACAGTTTGGATCGTATATCAAAGTCACTCTGTAAACACATGGTAAAGTGGACATCCGTTTCTGGCGATAGGTTATTTGTAAAGTTTTGTTCCGTGCTTTTGTAAGGAATATTTGAAGAATAGCAAAGACAACAGCCCACATGCTCCTTGAAAATATGATGGCGTAATTGTTTGTTTGGATATTGTGTAACATTTGAAGCTCGGAGAAAAATATGCCCGCCGGCAGTTTTCTGAACAAAATGATAAGTTAGCGTAGGCTATAAAATCAGCTTCCATGAGCCGCGCCGGTTTGTAACTATTTATAAACCACATTTTAGATTTTACCTTGGTCACAGTGTCGACCTTTGAATCCAGCAGTGCACAAACAGCGATATCCTTTGTCGTTAAAACCGCTTTGACAAGTAGCGTTGTTCTTGCAAAAGTTTTTAACACAAGCGCTCTGAGGTCGTAAGAGAGATTATAATTACAACCATAACATATACATTAAAATGTAAACGATGTCGCTTGGGTCATCAACGATTCTGAAATTTATCCCTTTAATTTTAAAGCGAGAGAGAATCGATAAAAACTCATTTGCAAAACCGGGGAATTATATAAAAAACAAAAAGACGGGAAGACGAAAAAAAAATTGAAGCGATCAGTTCAACATTTACGATCTTGATCATGAGCCTGGTTCCTTTTTCGCGAAAATGTTTTCTTTCGTATAGGTAACGATAAACCAACCTTTGCTGCATGATAAAGCGAATTTTCTTCCTCCCTCAGCTCATGTTCGTGTCCTTCGTGAGTAACATTATTCAATTCGCATTTATAGTTTCCACTTCCATCAACTCGTTTATCAAGATTGATGCTGACACAGTCGGGCTCCATGAAACACAACGCTCTGCAAAACCGTTTTTCCATGACTTCAATGATACGGATCCTGTGGTTCACAAGGCGTTTGCCAGCAAATACCATCCCAGGCCTGAACTCTAAAGTACGGCATTGGTCTGCGTCTGGACAGTCAGAATGAATAGATAATAATAACTAAATGAAAGCGATGATGATAAGAAAATTGATAAAAATGATAATAATAATAATTGTTACATAAACTACTGTGTTACACATGGATTTTTAGCCCCGAGAAAAGCCGTAACAACACACGTGAACAAATACGATATTTTTCACGTGCCACTCGGTCAGGATGATGAATGAACAGCAAAGCCTTCACCATTCTTAGTCAAAGGTCGTTTGTCGGAATTTTCTCGGGTTATAGCGGCTAAAACATTGAAGAATCCGTATCACTTACAGACAGAGACGTTCAAACTTTCCTAGAAGGGAAAGAAAACCAGTATACGAAAAGAAAAACCGAAAGTTACGTATTCAGTGGCTTTGCTAATGGCATTTCTCGCGGCTGAGAACGAAAATTGACCATTGGAAGATTTGCCACAGGCCGATTTGGTTTTTGTAGTGATCAACGCATTCAACCATCTCGAGCCTTGGCGCCAACCCACTGTGCGATTTTTATTCGGGGACTGTCGATTCCTTTATTTTCATTCCTTAATAAGGTTGGCTTTTTTTGTCAGTAAAGAGCTATTGTGTTTATATGATAAACAAAATAATACACGGTTGCTTGTGTGCAACTCGACATCTCATTCATTCACTGCGCTCACTCGTGAGCTATCGATTGAAACACTCGAAGAGAAATTCCATGTCTGCGCGCGCCTATGTATTATTCTCTATTTGTAATATTAGAAATATTAAAAGTCTCAATAGATGAAGATAATGATAGTGATAACGATAACGATAAAGGGAAGAATACCTGTATCTATTTGTCGGCCAAGCTCCTATTTGGTATTTGCTTGAAAATAACTGAATTGTACCAGATATTGTGACTAACTGTCTGATAGCAAGCGTCATATTTCAGTTCACTTTCAGGTCAAAATATACCAAATTATCACCATTATTTACCGTCGTTGGGAAAACTTGTGTTACCCACTTTTAAAAAGATTTAAGTGTCAAAAAAAGTCGGCAATTTGTTTGTGGTTTCCAGCCGTGTTGCTTATCAACAGGATGTCGGAGAAAACGTTTATTCCATCGGAGGGAATATCGGACACTGTTAGCGAAGAAAACCGATGCAGTGAACACAAACAAGAAGAGCTGCCCAGCAAACATATAATCCCCCCCTCGTCCTTAGAAGACACTTTTCATAAATAATAACTTTTCAATCATAAAATTCCAAAAATATAAAAAAAAAATTCAAAGAACGGGGTACATTACTGCAAGAATACGATGATGAAGGAGTCGTTTAAAATGACTGACATAAACGCCGCTCAGTGCTAATTTGCCTAAACTGATGCCTCATACTCATCGATTCTAAAACAACTCACTGAGTGGCATGGAACACGGGTAAATAACTGACATAACAAATTATGCGCTAGATAGGAAATATACAGAAACTTTTTATCATGAGGATGAGTGAAACTACTGGTTTAAAATAATGACAGGGCTTAAATCCCAAGCAGGACTTAAAAACACTAATTTACCCTCAGTATCTTCACGTCAGAGATGATTAGGAACGAAACTGACCTTGCGACGTGACAGAATCAGACATCAAAAGGTAAACCGGTAACAGAAGATAGATAGGAATCGAATCTGACGCAGTGTGGGAACGCATTCTGAGACTGACTTCCCGAGAGACTTGCAAATTGCTGTGGAATATCTTCTATTATTTATGATCACACTTCTATGATTAAACTCATTGACGTTCGTTAAACTAATGAAACAAAGATGTCATTGATTTCCATTTAGCATGGTCCCCTTCATCATTGTGCCAACTGTCATATAATTCAATAGATACTACTAATTTATTCAAATATTTTACTGGGCGTCATGTCAAGTTAGTTAATAATTGATTATGTAGTGTATGATAATAGTGTAGTTGTAATAATGTGGTTGATAATTAGTAAATAATTGCTAATGCTTATTTTATTTGGACTTTACTTATTTGTACTTTGAAGCGGTAAAAGTCTCAAAATCGATTTCTCTCCATTCACTGTGAAACTAACCAGGAATATAATATTATGTAGATGCAGTTGGCTTTTATTTGTAGAAACAATGAAGAATCTCATGTGATTTTTTTCCATCTTTTTCCATGTGCTTTATTCCAATCAACACACCTTTTAAGATCAGTAATATTTTGTACGTTTTAGGTTTTATAATTGTTTTCATTAAGATCTTTATCACTATCGCTTATGTACAGGTTTGTTCTTTACACTCCAACTTTTATGTGTTATGATTTATACAGTTTAATGATTTGTATCTTTATGAAATAACATAGATTTAGTTGTACCTGCGATGAGACAGAAATGAAGAGATGAAATATTGGGCTCAAATAGTCCGCCTAACAGAAAACTCGTGGTAAGAGTGTAGTGACAAAGATGGCAATCTTTGTCAATTAAGGTCAGCTCGTCGGCAAATGATCGTCACGAAGTCTCTGATACAAAATCGACGCACAGGTCAGTTGTTGCAACGAAACGAAGCAGGATTTTGGATGGCGGATGAAGAGAGGATCCCTTGTTTAGGGCGATCAAGCTTAGAGTATTCCATAAAAATATCACAAAGGATAGAAAATGTTGATTATTGCGATTAGTATGGTATATTTGTGTAATCAGCTCTTATGCTTAAACGAGTCAGAAACGATATTGAGCATGCTGATGAAAATAAGCCTTCATAACCTGCTTGAAACAATATAACTTTCATTAAGATGCGGGGCAAAGATGGCTTATTAGCATAACCGCCACTATACTTACTTAGAAAGTGAGTAGGGCCTGTCGATTCTCGCACATGCCCAAGAATCCGTCGATCCCCGCAAACTATTTGTCTTGGTACTCAACATTCATTTCCATATCTCCGTAAATGGAGGAACGCGTAGAGTATTTTGCAAGTTAAAGACTAAGGATAGGCCCAAAAACATTGCCCGGTTAACACACTCAATTTGCCATCCAATAGAGAGAAGTAAAAACAACAAATTTATCTCTTCTAACTTTTGAAGTAAATAATCATAATAATTAAAAAAAAACTCACTATAACCATAATCCAAAAATAAAGGCGTTTAAAAAACAAATT